>NC_141163.1:58910505-59210505 GCF_053477565.2 Lygodium microphyllum
AGAGAGAAACTTTTGATTTAAAAAGAAGTTTGATTTAATTGTGTGTGTGTGTGTGATAGAGAGAGAGAGAGAGAGAGAGAGAGAGAGAGAGAGAGAGAGAGAGAGAGAGAGAGAGAGAGAGCCTAGGTCCTACACATGAGAGAGAAGGGGGGAGGAGAGAAGAATTTAATTAAAAAGGGGATGGGGAAAAGAGAGAGAGAGAGATTATAAGTGAGAGAGAGGGGAGGGGGGTTTTAATTAAAAAAAGGGAGATGGGGGGGGGGGGGGGGGAGGGGGGGTGGGGGCTTTAATGAAAAAAGGTAAAGAGAAAAGAAAATGAGATATTGCACATGAGAAAGAGAGGAGGAGAGGGGGTTTTGATTGACAAATGGAGGTTTGGAAAAGGGAGCAGGTTTGAGGTTTGGGGCTTTTCAAACCTATAGCTAAAATAATATAGTTGTAAGATTGACATTTTCAAATAACTATCCAAATTTGTAAAATATTTATATTTTTACAATATTCAAATAACATTTAGATGAATTAAGAATTTGAATGCAAGCCCTAAAGGCTTAAAACTCCTTGCTCAAAAGCAAATGAGGTCATTTACTTTCATACCCTCAAGACATGTTGCACCATTTTAAATAGAGAATAAGAGAGATTTGATATTTCCATTAGGATGAGCTAAAAGATTATGTAGTTGTATCTTAGCTTAGCCTATCCTTAGATTGGATAGGTCAAAACAATGTGAATGATCCTTAAGTGATAGAACTATATCTATTTTTAGAAAGTTAATCCTTAATACTTAAAGAAATAATGCTAGCTTTCTCTAGGGATTATGACCACACTCTTAGAAAGCAAAGAATCTCCCTTCCTCGTATGTTAGATGCTCCTCATCGAAATAGAATGATAGATGCATATCCACCTCACAAAGATGTGTGGATTGGTAGAACACACACGTTGGTGGGGATGCTCTCAACCTTTCATGGCACCTAATGCTAGCATTATGTAATTTGGTTTTATAATACAACAAGTAGTTTTGATGGTTTTCATGTTTAATATTTATAATAGAAATTGAGGAAGTTTTAGGTTATCTATTTTACTTGTGCTTACATCCTTTTGGATTATTTGTGTTTAGGATTTTTTAATATGTATAATATTATTTGTAGCTCTCAATGAAAAGTGGGAGAGACACATGTACAATTGAAAACAAATACATTTTAGCTTTTGTTTTAGGCAACTATAAAGGCCATGTATCTCTCTCATTATATGTGCGTGCGTGTGTGTGTGTGTGTGTTTTTTTTTTTTTTTTAAGGGGGGGGGGGGGTTACATCAAGACATTGCAAGCAAATGCTTTCACAAAATAAATTAATAATATTTAGTTTGTGAATGAAATTTTTAAAAAATTCACTCAAAATACATCAATTGCTTCAGAAGTTGAAGATATGTCAATTTTGCCATTAACCAAGTAGCTTACATTTAAATGCACACATACATGTGCGCAGAGATAGAGTTTGATGAAGGTGAAATACATATACTCTAGGTAACTTGACATTGCCTAGAAATATATAGCCATGTTGATAAGCCTACAATCAAGATGATGCTCTTCTTTAGTCTTCCTTTTAGGTGGTCCTTGATAGCTCTACAAAAGTTTTGTTAGTTTGTTGGATTGTTGCCATTGGATATTACATCCATGTAGTATGCCACATATGGCTGTCCATCGAAAAGCATGAGGCCCATTGTGGTCCCATATGTGATATTGAGAGTTGTTATTTAAAAATTTGAGAGTTATTACAAAAAAAACCTTACATGATATGGGTTTAGAGTACTCCTTCAGATTTGGGACTTTGTGAGCTTTGTACATTTGTAGAACTCTATTTCTACATTTTGGTAAGCAACTAGTGCATCGTTAATATTCTTGTAGCATCTTGCTCAAAATGTTTTTTTTCTAATTTAGTTTAGATATATAGATGAATGTGTGCATAGCTAAACTCCTAACAATATTCTTGTTGTATACTTTTAAGTCCAAAGTTGGTAAAAGAGTGCATAAGAAGAGAACCTGGCTTTTATTTTGTTCCTTCCATGTAGCACATTTTAACCTTTTTCATTTTAATATATAGGAAGCATCATTGTGATTTGGTTGGTTGAAGGTGGGTTAGAAGCTTCTCCATAACTAAACCTCAATGTTTATGATAGGGGTTTGCAATGTTGAGATACATACAAACATACATACATTATGTGTACACACACATACACGTACACACGTATGTATATGCACGTATGTATGTCTACACATGTATGTGTGTATGATGTAGGAGTAAGTGTTTTTTGCTTAGTAGATCTATATAAGCACAAAGCCTTGAGAAGGTGTTGTTATAGGTGTAGCAAACCCATTGTTTGGTAGATCTATATGCATATAGGGAGTGCAGTCTATTTAAGCAAGTTGATAGTCTATGTTTGTCATTCCAAATGTTAGAAAATTGCCAAAAGTTTTAAGAACTTCTATAGGTGTAATGTGATCATGGTTTGAAATTTAGCCACATGTACAAATGTAAGATATTTATTTTGTTTATTTTGTTTTTTCTTTTCAAGAATCAAATTTTGCTCCAAGTTGACCACAAAGTGACATACTCATTGCTGATCTATAAAACGATTTTCTAGAGAGAATCTTGTTGACCACTATAGTTAGTGAATCGAGTCGCCTTTATATCCCACAAAGCAAGAGAGTAGTCACTCTCTTTCCTTAACAAAGCCCAAAAGCACATGGAAGAAGCCACAATTGGTAAATCGATATTGTGCCAAAGTGCATTGAGTTTGGAAAGCATCCAAAAACCATTTGGAGAACTCACCTTTAGATAGGATTTTCCGCATGAAGGACATAAATACATCAACTGTTATGAAATCATAGTAATAATTGCACATTGACTCCATTGACAAGGATGCTTGGGCTCTGTGGACATGGACACTCTTACTTTCTCCCAAAGTTTGCTCTCTAGCATCACTAAGCCCCTTGAGATCATTTGCAAGAGCCTTGGAAATCTGTTATAGATGGGCCACTTCACTTGTTCAGCATAATGACAATTCCATTTAAGATGACGATTCCATTTTCACGTCAAATCTTGGGGGAAGGGAGGACACTTGGGAGAGTAAAAAGAAGTAGCCGATGATGACTTAAACTAAAGACTGAAGTGACAATAACAATAGTGAGCTTCCAAAGGACACTATAGTGGCTCTGGTGACTCTTCGTATCAGGCATACCTCTTAGAAAAGAAGAGGTATCCAAGATTAAAAAAAAATTATTGAATGTAATTTTTGATTATTCCAATGTACTATTGAGAGAGAACATTTGTAAAAGAGATAGCCAATTTTTAATGAGAAACATTGTATTTACATAAGAGATAAACTATGAAGATGATGAAAGATTAATACTATGTAATGAATTTTATTCAAAGTTGATATTGTCTTTGATCGAAAGGGAGTTTGCATTACAAAACTTTCTCAAGGCGTTTTGTACAGTACATCATGTTTTTAAATTTCAAGCAATAAAAAAGTATAAAAAATTTATTGGAGAAAAGTGATCCTAAGCTGCCGTGTAAAACTCTTCCCGGTTTTTGATTGAGAGCAAGGTAGCGAGAGAGAGAGAGAGAGAGAGATGCTTCTATCGCCTTCAATTCAACTGTCTCCTTTAAACCGATCCTCGTCCTCTCCAATAACGAGCCTTTCGGCAGCCGATCGCTTCCCCTGGCTCGTTCAGATCGTCCGCCGGGTTCCCTTGCGCTGGCAATGGCTGCTAGCCATCCCACAGCCGCCGTCGTGACGATACCATACTCCGATCTCCAGGTCACTTAAGTTCATCCGAATATCCTTCACGATAACCTCACTTTCAAGTTCATCTTCATGCTGT
The DNA here is from genome assembly GCF_053477565.2 of Lygodium microphyllum. Lineage (NCBI taxonomy): Eukaryota > Viridiplantae > Streptophyta > Polypodiopsida > Schizaeales > Lygodiaceae > Lygodium > Lygodium microphyllum. The sequence continues at coordinate 58,914,386 of NC_141163.1, forward strand.
CTTCTTCTTTGCATCTCGTGCATCCGCATGGAACCTTGATCGTCGTTTACCATGCACCGGCGTTAAGGTCACTTCACTTCATTCCATGCTATCTGTTTCTATGAATTTCGTATAGTGTAAAGATCATCAAGAAGTCAGATTAACGTTTCTTGGAGGCTTTTTTATTGCTACATAGATTAATGAATGATATATCTATCGCCATTATGGATGTGTCTTTTTATTCATCAGTTGTCCACATTTCTTTGTCTGTATGTTTAGTTGGATAGGTTTCATAGGATCAAAAGCTCTGTTGATTCATCAAAATTTCAACAGTATAGCTGTTATATTTTCGGTAGCCACTGATTTTCTTTGAAGTAATGCTCAACGGTTTCGGCGCTCTTAGTAAAATACTCGCAGTTGCTTTGCTGTGTGCTTCAGTGACGTCATCTAAAAAAAGATATTCTGATGCAGGACATGTGCAGAGACTTATCAAAGGAGCTGGAGGCTGGTTTTGGACCAGGCGGGCTGGGCATTGTAGCTGTCTCAGGGGTACATTTTATTGATGCCTTTACTGTTGCTGTTAACCTTGTTGAGTGCTAGATGCTATTGCAAGTTGGATAGTTGGATATACATTTCTTGGTAAAGATGTTGGAATGCCTTTCGGTCCTTGTTTGAATTTGCACAGCATTGAAGCATCATGTCAGGATAGGAATATAGTAAGAGATGGCTTCTTTTGAGGTTGTGATAGCTCTTTTGGATGAGGCAACTAACTTTGGCTCCTCCTCTTTGGGGTGGTGGTAGGAATAAATCTATGATGCTCCACAAGATTACTCACATGAAACATTGAATGCATCTTCCAATTAGGGGGTAGCTTCAATTGATGGGTCACATCATTGAGCTCTTAACAATATGGAAAGGTCCCTTCTTTTAAGGTTCTACCTTAGGTGAAAACTCCCCAAACAGCTTCAAATGTTGCTTTTGGATTTTGAGATGGTAACATTGACCTGCTTAGAAGATCAACTCACGCCAATGTTTATTAGTCTCTTTCTTTTGCTATTGTTGCACCCGTTGGATATTCTCTCAAACTTGGCTTCAACAATTGATCCATATCCACAATCAATTGGGCTGCCACATAGTTCTCCATAGAGGTCTCCAAAGCACAATTGAAGGTGTTGCTAACCAGATGCCCATAAACCATTTCAAATGGGATTGGTTTGGTAAAGGTGTGGCCTGTATCATTGATTGCATGCTTGATCAATGGTAGATACTTCTCCCATGCAGCTTGATGATCCTGACAAAAATAGGAAAGTGTGGTAATCATGGTATGATTGAAATTCTCCATATGCCCATTAATTTGTGGGTGAAAACCGGTAGAGAATGCTAATTTTGTGCAAAGAACATAAAACAAAGCTTCTCAAAATCCATTAGTGAACTTAGAATAGTGATTAGTCATGATCCTTTTTGGGAAGCCGTGCTCTTAGAAGATCTCTTTGATGAAGAGCTGCACAACCTTTGTTGCATCCACGTTGATTTTGCATGGAATTTGTTAGATTGTTGTGATGTGGAAGCAAAGGCAGAATATGTACAAGGTCTGTGAGTGTACGAATAGTCTCAGAGATCTCTCAATCTGCCCAAGACAAAGTGACGGAGATTGTGGACGTGCTTGGTATAAATAGCAGTAAAGAAAAGGATTGATTGCTGCCAAAAAGTGGCTGACTGGTACAAACAGGCCCAGAACTGGCTGACTTGCCACATGGCAGGTTTGCTTGCCTGTCCACTTGTCTGTACAGCTCTACTGCTGTTTGTGCTGCCTTGGTGACTACAAAACTGCTTGTCTGACTTGCCCTTGATGCACATGATGCTGTCCATTGTGCCCTGCTTGAGCTGGTGCGGCGATCAAATCTGCAACACCCCCTTTCCAATCCTGGAAGTGGTATGAGGCTTAGGGATTTTGAATGCTGACAAAGGATGCCCCGAGGAAGTGCCTTGGTAAAAAATAATAATCAGCAAGATTATCCTTTGTTTTACAATATTCCACATCAAAGGTTGCATCCAAGATCTTCTCACAAATGAAGTGATACTGAATCTTGATGTCCATCCTCCACTTGAAATATGGGATTCCATGCCAAGGCTATGAAACTCTCATTGTCACATAGAAGTTTGGTGGGATGTGACTGTACGCATCCAAGCTCACCTAATAATCTCCAAAGCCAAACAGTCTCACCATTGGTGGAAGAGATACATGATACTCAGCATTTGTAGACGATAGAGCAAAAATAGGTTGCTTCTTGCTACTCCAAGAAATTGCACGTGTACCTAGGAGAAAACAATAGCTTGTAGTCAATTTCTTGTGATCAACATCACTAGCCTAGTTAGAGTTTGGGCCTATTTATATACTTGGCACTCCCTCCATTCATTCTAAGCATACACCATGCTTGCACATTTTGTTGGAGAGAGGCAGCCAATGGCAATTCCCACATAGCCATTGACTCATTTTTGGTTTTGTATTGTCTCATCTTGGTACATCGATTCCATTTCTTGAGCATTCATTTTCTAAGTTTTTGTGCAGTATTCTTTCCTTGCAATGTTTCTCTTCTCTCTTGTGTTTGTGTAGTCTATTACAGCAGATTCTCACACTTCCATCTTTGCACCCTATTTTGACATGGTATTAGATGTCTATGTTTGGGATCTTGGTGCTGTTTTCTGCTGCAGCAGGTCTCCCATATCCTTCCATTGCTGCTGATCTTCTTGTATTGTCTGCTATGATTGACCCTCAACTTGGATGACCTCAGTCTAAGGATTATTGGCCTGTTTTCTGCCCTTAAAACCTGTGTTTTTATGCACAGCAGCTTGTATTTTTGTGTTTCTAGTCTGTCTATGAGATGACCTGTTTAACTGCTGTACAGCTGCATGCAATGCATGATCTGCCTGTGTTTTGTGACCAGTCTGTGTTTTCAGGATTTCATCTTCTGTAGGGTCCAGACAATAGTATTTTGAAGCCTTTGGTAACCACCAATTCTATGTTTGATCCCTTTTTGCCTGTGTTTGGTCTAATCCCACATGTTTGATCTCTTTTCCCTCTATGGAACAATCTTTTTGTAATTAGCTTTCTCTTATATTGTGTGTGAACTCTTGACTTTTTGTTTTGGGCTGAGATTTGGCTGTACTTTCTCTTTGTGTTTCTCTTCTCTTCTTCCTCTTCTACTCATTTCCTCTACAATGGCACCACCACCTTGCCCAATTGATGATAAGCTTAAAGGTTTCGATTTTCTTACTTGGAATGCCATCATGAAAGCATGATTTGTGCAAAAACGCTAGTGGTATGTTGTTTTAGGAGCTATTATGTGTCCTTGGATGCCAAATTCTAATTATGATGAGGACTTGTGTATTGTTAATGCCGTTATTAGTCATGTTTGTCATGCCTTGTCATCTCTTGCTTGTGAGCCTTCGTTTGAGTCAAACGAGGGCTTTAGGAGCTCTGACCTGTCTGTCACTTGCTTTGATGGAGGAGGTAGCTCATTTTAGAGCAGTTAGTTTATTGCCTTTTAGTGCATTTTCTCCTCCAGTTGGGATTTTGTTTGCATTTTGTCGGGCATTTTCTGCATATGTCAGTTTGCCACACCTGTCGAACATTGTCCACCCTTTTTAGGATTTTTTTGAGCTTGTCTAGCATTTTTACTAGCATCTAAATGTTGGTCGGCCAGTTTTTTGGTAACTACAGGGTGCAGTTGGTCAGATTTGGGGATACTTGGCTATATATAGCTTGCACCTCCCACACTTGGCATTCATCTTCCTTCTTCCTTGGTAGGTGCACACTTTGGCTTTGTCATCTTCCTCCATCTCCGATATTGTCTTCATCATCAGCTTGATTTGGTGCCCTCATTGACATTGTGGGCTACGTGCAAGGATTGATCAATCCTCCTTTTGTATTCAATATTCTTTCCTTGTTTAGTGCAGATTTTGCAGTCTCTCTTTGTTCCTTTATCTTTGTGTTCTTGTTCCTTCTTTCGTTGCACACTGTCACATGGTATCATTACCAAATGAGAGGACATAAGAGAGTTGTGTCACTATCTAGATGAATATAGAAAGAGATTAGCAAAGGAGAAAAAGGACTATGGCTTGGCTATCCAAGAAACATCGGCCACTTGGTCTTTGGATAGTGATTCTTCAGCCAACTTTGTTGAGGAGGATTATGCATTTGTCACGTGCAATTATGATACTTCTATGGTTAATTCAGCATTTAATGCTGCTGAAATGCAGTACACATGGTATTTTGATAGTGGGGTATCCAGGCACATTACTTCTTGGAAGTGTTTGTTCACATCCATGTAGTCAGCCCCCTGCAAGGAAGAGAGTTTCTTGTGCAAATAGCTCTAGTTATGATGTTTGTGGCATTGGTACAATTGTGATCATTGTTGGAAAGGGATAAGATTTTCAGCTTATGGATGTATTAGTTGTGTGTGGCGTTACTAAAAATCTTCTTTTAGTTTCAGCTTTTAACAAGCAAGGTTTTCATGTCATCCTTAAAGATGACAAATGCATTGTCAAAGAAAGAGAGCTTGATTACACTCTTTGTTTGATAGGTACTTTGTACAAAGGTCTCTTCTTGTTGGATACTTATGAGAGAAAATCTCACCATGCTCTGACAATTAGTATAGTTACTCTCCCTATGCAGAATGTGGAGCTTTGGCATGCTCGATATGGTGATATGAGCTTTTGTAGTTTGATGATGCTTCACTATTGTTAGATGGTGGATGCTTTGCCTCCAGTTGATGCTCCACCTCCCCTTGCATGTGAGGGGTGTATACTTGGAAAAAGACATCGCTTTGCTTTTAAGAAGGATGGCGTAGTGTGTGCTGTTCGGAAAATGCTGCTAATACACTTTAATATGTGTGGTCATATGCAGACTAGAGCTCTTAATGGTCATTTGTATTTTGTAGCTTTTATAGATGACTACTCTCATTACACATGGGTGTGTGGCCTAAAGGCAAAATCAGATGTATTTATGCACTTCAAACATTTGGTTGCAAAATTGAAAGTAGAAATAGGTTTGAAGGTGCAAACACTACACATGGATTGAGGGAGTGCATGTCTCATGCATTTGAGACATTTTTACTTAGCATTGCATTACACATCAGGCCATTGTGAGAATGACATGTCAATAGAATGGAGTGGTTGAAAGGAAAAATCGCATACTCATGGAAATGACGAGATGTATGCAAAAAAGCAAAGGGTTGCTACACATGTTTTGGCTTGAGGAACTTCAGTATGCAAACCATGTACTTAATCTGTGCTTTGACTAAAGCACTCAAGACGATTACTCCTTATGAGGCATGATTGGAAGCCAAAGGTTGATTACTTTTGTGTGTTTAGATGTATAGCATTTGCTCATGTGCCTAAAGAGCTTCGTGGGAAGCTAGATAACAAAGCACTTAAATGTATCTTTGCTGGATACAGTTTAGAGAGGAAATGCTACCTTTTTTTGTTAAAAATGCAAATTCTTCTTAAGGTCAATTTAAGATGCTAGCCACCTATGAGTTTGGTGATGTCTTTGAGGTTCTTTTTCGACTTGCATTGAGATTTGAGCCTCTTGTAAACGCAGGAACAAATGTATTACGACAAGCTGTTGCTGCTCTACTTGCCCTAGATCAGCCCTTAGTTGGTCACGTCTTGCCTTTGGTAGTGGACCACGTAGTTGAGCAAGAAAGAGTTGTTGTAAATGCAGCAAAAATAGTCTCGAGACGGTTGTTATAGACTCTCTAGGAGAATTATATTGATTCTCCTTTGCTTCAACGTACTAAAAAGACTGCTAAGTAGGTTGTTTAGAATGTAGGGGTGGCACATTTTGTGGAAAATTTGGAAGTAGACGCTCTTCTTGATGGACGTGTATTCACGAGCTCACTTTTGGATGAGGATGAGCCTACTTTATTTGATGACGCACAACACAATGTACATTGGTTGTAGGCTATGGAAGAGGAGTTGGACTCCATTGCTACTAATGGTATTTGGGATCTTGTTGAGTTGCTACCTAGTAAGAAGGCCATTGGTACTAAATGGGTTTTTAAACTGAAATACAAGGGTAATCGTTTAATTGATAGGTACAAGGTATGTTGGGTTGCAAAAGGCTATGCTTAGAAAAAGAGCATAGATTATGAGGAGACTTTTGCTTCTATGTTTTGCATGAGTAGAGTTAGATATGCTACTGCTATGGTTGTCCATCATGGATGGAAAGTACAAAAGTTGAACATTAAGACAACATTTCTTAACGGTAACCTTCATGAGGATGTCTATGTATCACAACCTCTAGGGTTTCTGGTTAAAGGCAAAGAGCACTTGGTTTGCAAGTTAAATAAGGCTTTGTATGGTTTGAAAGAAGCTCCTTGTGTTGGTATTCAAAGATAGATATTTTTTTGAGTAGCAAAAGATTCAAGAATAGTCCAACTACTCCTACTCTATAAATTAAGAATATAGGGGGGGAGAGACTTATTAGTCATCATTCTTCATGTGGATGATATGCTGCTCATTGGAGCTAAAGAGGACATAATTATAGATTTTAAAGCTGAATTGAAGAATACATTTGCTATGTCAGATTTGAATCTTTACATTGCTATTTGGGGGATTCAGTTTATTCCAAACCAACATGATATCATCATGTAATAGTCATAGTATGTGGAAAACCTTCTGTCACTAGAATTAGAAATGAACTTATAAACTTAATGATTTAATTTAACTTCATGAATATTTTTAATTAAAATAAACTTTAATTCTAGTATCCTTATCTCTTGGCATGGTGACCATTGCACTGGCAATGAAAGATTTGATACTAGGGCATGTGGCGGACAAGTGTGTGGGCCATGTGGTACATGGCCCATGTTAAAGGAACAAGGTGCAATGGGAAACTTTCATTAAATTGAAAGTTTGCACCTTAGAATTGAGCTACATTGAAAGTTTCGCCCACTAAGCAGCTCACTTAGGATACTTAAGTTATTAAGCAGGCCTTGGGCTAAAGTTTCGCCCAGTGAGAAACTCACTTATGATTAATGACTATTTAAGGAACAATTGGTTAATCATTTGGAAAGCTTATCTTGCTATTTGGGGCTTCTTTTCTCTCATTTTTTGAGGAACCCTAGTTTAGAGACAATCACTCTTCTATTTCTTGCTGTAGAAAATTGCAGATTTCAATCATGGAATGAGCTTACAACACAGATGGAGTGTGGATATCAGCTAATTTTTCTCCTCTTGGCATGGGGATTTCATTGGGTAGCCTTGTAACCCCATATACAGCAAGGTATGCTGTTATTTTTGAGCTAAATATATAAAAAAAGATTATGACAGCACTATGGACTGAGATCCTTTCTTTTTCTTCGAGATCTCAAGCCTAGTGCACTTTCTAGGAAGTTTTGTCATGAAGAAAGCAACATTCTTATAGTTTCATCGCGAGAAAACCCCCTCCGTTTTCCCCTTTGCCTGTTTGTGAGAGGAACATCGTGGGACTGCATGGGGACTATGTAGAAGAGTTATCTCAATAATGCTTTGCAAAGTTGGTTTCAAATGCTTGCTGTCATTTTTAGGGTTTGGCAAGTTGAAATGTTCATTCGCAGTTTTGAACGCTCTATAGCTGGTTGGAGGTTAGTAGTGAATGTGTCAAGGCTATTGTGCACCTGTGGATTAGTCATGTCATGAGAAATTACTGAAAAACCGCCATTTGTAACCAATTTCGAGCTTATTTCAGTAATCTAAAGAATACCGAAAGGGACACAAAGCTTTGGGGCCAACAAGTGTCAATGTGTGGTACTAGAGCACTCTAGCTTTAGTTGTGGGTGGACTTTTCTTGTTGAATTTATTGTTAAGTTGAATTAAATGTTTGCTATAATGTGGTTTATTGCCTTTTGGGCTTCCAAAGGTTGGTTCCGTTGCCAAGGCATGACAAACTTTCTGAAGGAGGTGAGCTTGTGGTTGTCTAGAGAAGCAAACACATGCATTTTGGTTTGATGTAATTCAGTTACAACAAGGTTTATACTCGCTGAAAATAGTGTACAAGGGGAAAATGGTAAAAGATGTCACACAATAGTGGTAGTAGGAGTGAGGAATAGGAATCCCCTCTTGAAAGGCACTCAACACATGGTTTTGAGTCTCCAAATGTTGAAAATGCTTTAAGACAGCGAGCAACAAATGTGATCAGTGAGCATGCAACTCAATCACATGTAATTTCACGAGTCCAAGGTGCTCAGGAAGCAAGTGCAATGTTTATGGCATAGTTAGCAAGTCGTGTTACAAACTTGCTATAGTTAATTCAGCAACCTCAAATTGTTGATTTTATGCAGTTAGTTCTTGATGTTAAAAGGGAAAAAAGTTGCTTCACATTCTAAATAGCCAAGTGAGGTGACTGAGTATTATGAATATCTGTTGCTATAAGCTCTCCGTAGAGCTCCGCAAAAATCATCTCCTGCTCGTCCACCTCCTTATGTACACTTCGAAGAATGTATCGACATTCACCTACACAATGCACATAAGATTATAAATGCTAAAGTCTAAATTGTAAAGTATAAACTTTAAAGTTTAAAACAACAAATTTTAAATTTTATGATTAAGTGTTTATTTGCTTTAGACTACCTATGCTCATCATAGCTCTCATCATGCTAAAGTTAGTATAGCAATAGACTACTTGCTCTAACTGTTGTGTGTTAGGCCGATTGTGAATCTTCATGTAAATGAGAGAATAGGCACTCTAGTTTCTCTCACATGTACTCGAAGAGCAATCTTGAGCAAGGACTCTCATGGCTAAGGGTTGAAGGGTCTCCAATGCGTATCCAAAGTTTTACGACCAAAATAAAGGCTTTACAAGTGACTCTCTTCTCCAATAAGTGGGAGAAGCAAAAGCCACATGCCCTCTTTGATCCGCATAGCATCCTAGCTCTTCCAGTATTGCATTGTCGTCATCCATAGGGATCACATGAGTTAAATAAGCAAGCTGGTTTGAATGGAGCTCTCTATCATCCATTACCACTCATGACTTGTAGGCCAGATGTACCAATGTGGCAAAACCATGGATGAGCTTATGCATCCATGTCCATCTCCTCTTTGCTATCTCTAGAATATGTGCACGTTGTGTCTTTATGATCACCATGCAAGCAAGTGCCTCCACCAATAATGCTCTAAAAAAGTGAACGAGAAAGCCCATGGTGGATCCCTCGCAATCACTCATACGTAACACCGTATAAAAGGGAGTCATGACAATGACAACGGCACGGACTTTTTGCCAAAATTACTCATTAAGGCACAATCGCTGCATGGCTTTGGCCTCCTCTATCTCATGCTCATCCCACTCATTTTATAGAGTGGACACCACTGCTTGGTGCAAGGTGGCGGACTGCACCTCATAAAGGTGCTCGAGCAACAATTACATGTAAGTAAATTGAGTCGAAGAAGTCTTCTTCAACTTGAGTGTGCTAAGCTTACTATACATTGCAAGCACCTTTACCTTTATTGTGAAGAAGGTGCCAATTGATGTAGCTTTGCGGACCACCCTCTTCACCCACTTGAGCTTTCCAATGTTCTAGTAACAACAATATGCTTGGTTGCTTGCAAACATGTGTAAACAATTGTATATTGGCAATATATGTAATAATGGAAGTATAGTTGGTTGCTGAAAATATGTATTAGTAATTTAGTATGTCATGTTGAATCTTAACTGTGTGCAATCGAGGTCGCGTGCAATGTTTCAAGGAGGGGTATGTCACTAGAATGAGAGATGAACTTAATGATTTAATTAAACTTCATGAAGATTTTTAATTAAAATGAAATTCAACTATGGTATTCCTAGCTCTTGGCATGGTGACAATTGCACTGGCAGTGAAGGATTTGACATTGGGGCATGTGGTGGACAAGTGTGCAGGCCATGTGATACATGTATAGAGACAGAGAACACCCATTCCGGCGTATAGGAACTGATTAACACGTTCCGGGAGGTACAAGCCCAAGAAACACTGGCAAAACGTTTCCTCGCGTTCCCTGGCCCGTTCCCTGGCCATTCCTTGTTTGGAATGGCCATTCCAGCAACATAATTTTTAAATTAAAAAAAAACATGTCGTTCGCTAGTCCCGCTTGTCGCTTGCTACTCTTGCCTGTCGCGTGCTACTCCCGTGCCTGCTCCCATCCACCTGTAGGCTGTCGCGACTCGCCTGCATCTCCTGCCTGTCGCCCGCGAGCTTCGCCCGCCTGTCGCGACTTGTCTGCTTCTCCCGCCTGTCGCCCGCCTTCTCCCGCCTGTCGCCCGCTGCTCCGCTTGTCGCCCGCCTTCTCCCGCTTGTCGCCCGCTGCTCCGCCTGCTCCTGCTTCACTCACTTGCTTCGCTTGCCACACCTACCTCTCCAAGGGCGTGCCTACTTCTGTCCACCTGCCTCTCCCACCTGCCTCTCCCGCCTATGTCGTGTGCGGCCCACCTCTATTGCTTGCTTGGCCTGACTCTCGCCCGCGATTAGGTGAGGTCCGAGGAATCTTGATTCTTGATGCTCATGTTGAAATTTTGGCCGAAAATTCTGCAATTTCATTGGACTTTCAACTTTGGTTGAAATTTCTACAATTTCATTGAACTTTGACACATGGATGTTGAAATTTTGGCTGCAAATTTTTGCAAATTTATTGAACTTTACTGATTATTTGTCACTTTTATATAGATGGAAACATTGACATCTATGGGGTCATCATCCTCAGCAGGTACTTCGTCAACAACTGGACGAAGTCGAAGCACTACTTGGTCATGGTGAGATGAGGTAGATGCAGGGGTGCCGAAATGCAAACTTTGCTCTTATGCCCGCACTAGTGGGGCTGATAAAGTGAGATCCCATCTTCTACACGAGGAGGGGAAAGAGGTGCGTTTTTGCACCAATGTATCAATTGAGAAAAGACAGGAGTTACTTCACCGCATAGCCACTTCTATGGGGAATTCACATGCCAGGAGGACGCCAAATATAGCAGTGGATCCAACAACATGAACTCCAAGGCCAGCAGGGCATGGTGCTTCATGCAGAAGACCACAGGATTAGTGGCTACACAGCCTTCTCGTGGGCCATCAATGGCAACAGGTCGTGGTGTCAAACAGAGTTCATTGCACACTTCATGGGAACCAAAGAAAAAAGAGGAAACATATGAAGCAGTGGCACGCTTTTTTTACCATGACCATATTGCATTCAAATCAGCCAAGTCACCTTATTTTTTAAATATGGTGATAAAGATCGCAGAGTATGGACCCACATATAAGCCCCCTTCGTCAGAAACTATCATTACTACATTGCTTCAAAAGGAGAAAGCAGCCATAGAGATTGCAATAGCAAATATTTGCAATCAATGGGCAAGAAATGGAGTGACATTGATAGCAGATGGATGGAGTGACACACGCCATAGGTCCATACATGGTGTTGTTGCATATTCTCGTGGAGATGTATACTTCATTGGTAGTCATGATGCTTCAGAGACTGGAAAGAGTGCAGATGTATTGGCATCCGAGTGGTGCGAGGCAATGCAGGCTATTGGGGCAGAAAATGTAGTGCAGTTTGTGGCAGATGGTGAACCTACAAACAGGGCAGCAGGAAACATTTTAATGGCAATGTATCCACATATCACCTTTAGTCCATGCATGGCGCATTGCTTGAATAACTTGTTGAAGGATATTGGGGACTTGCCATGGATTGCATCTCTTTTTGCGGAAGGCAACAAGATTATCACGTTTATATGTAATCATCAGTACTTGCATGCTGAGTTTCGCAAGAGAAGTGACAAATAACTTTTTAAATACTTGGATACACGATTTGCATGTAACTTTCTTATGCTTGGTCGATTGCACTATTGCAAAGATGCAATTAGGGAGCTATTTGCTAGTGATGAGTATTAAAATTGGACTGGGGCTGCCACTGCTACTACTGTGTTATGTAATGCATATGTTTCTGATAGAGATTTTTGGGATGAGGTGAATCGCACCAACCAAATGGTTGATCCTATTATGCACATGTTGAGGCTTGCAGATGGCATGGATCCATGCATTGGGAAGATCTATGAAGGTATGGATTGCATGATTGAGAGGTTGGAGAGTTTGGAACCAAATGCAGATAGGCATGAGCAGATCAAGGAGTTATGCATCAGCAGATGGAATGAGTATGACTCTCCTATGCATGTTGCAACATATGTGCTTGATCCTGAGTTTCAAGGAAAGATGCAAGAAAGAGACCTTGAGGTGGTCAAGGCTTGGAACACATTGCTTGTAAGGCTTTATCCTAGCCGTGAAATGCAACACAAAATTAAAAATCAGCTCTCTGTATATCGGTAAATAGTAGGGATGTTTGGTACAGAGGATGCACTAGAGGACGTGACAAATATTGGGGCTGCTTTATGGTGGAGGACGACGGGGCAGAAGCTCCAGAGTTGCAGAGTTTGGCTATTTATATTCTTAGCCAAACAATTAGCTCTTCTTGTTTAGAGCAACTATGGAGCTCATTCAATCACATTCACTCAAAGAAGAGAAATCGTCTTGGTACAATGAAGACGAATGACCTAGTTTATGTGAGCTCCAATCTTCGCTTGCTAGCTCATACATCAGTTGCAAAGGCTAATTCTTTTATATGTTGGGAAAAAGATGACGACGACGATGTTGGTGATGGTGATGGGCAGGATGTTGTTCAACAGGATGAGCATTCAGGCACAGTAGAGCCATCTTCCATGAATCAGAGCACTTAGTAGCTAGCCTTTTGGTACTTTAGAGTATTGACTTGGAAATTAGAGCTCTTGTAACTTGGATCTTTACTATTTAGGCTTTAAAGTTTAGTGCATATTTTGTGTTTTTGCAATGTACACTTGTTGCCAGTTGGACTTATGCAACATTGTTGATTACAATGTTGAATTATGAATGTGACAATCCATTGCTGGTTACAATGTTTTGAATCTTTATTATTGTTGAAACTTGATTATTGTCTCTAGAGTCTAATTTCATGAATTATGGTTGATATGATCTCTCTCTCTAGATTCTAAGACAAGTGTTGACTCTCTCTCTCTCTCTCTCTCTCTCTATATATATATATATATATATATATATATATATATATATATAGCGTTCCGTCCGTTTCCGTTCCCCGTTCCTGGTAACTATGGATACATGGCAAGGGCTAAAGTAACATGGTGCAATTTGAAACTTTCATTAAATTGAAACCTTGTGTCTTAGAATTGATTTACATTGAAAGTTTTACCCCATAAGTAGCTTACTTAAAGCACTTAAGTTATTAAGCAAGCCTTGAGCTAAAGTTTTGGCTAGTGAGCAACTCACTTATGATTAATGACTAAGTTATTAATTAGCCCTTGATAAAAAACATGATATAATTAAGGAGCATCTAGTTACTCAAATGTGTAGTTTCGTACATGTAGTCTATTTCTATGCTAAATTACCTCATTGGTGGTTATGATTATGATTGTATGATTTAGCCCCTTGCCCTAGCACTCAATCCAGATCATGACTCGTTTGCTGATAGCAGCAAATGATGTGTTATGAGATAGCTTTTGACCACGAGGTTCAAATGTCTGGTCATAAAGATTTAGGAAAAGAGCGTTTCAGACTGTTGCTCTTTGGTCATCGTGCCGCATGAGCTAGGGCATTAGAACATGCCCATGGAGGGGTTTTAGAGAAGAAAGTCTACTAGGATTTTGAAAAGGGGAATGCGGGTGATGTCAAAAGAGATAACTGCTACTCTTGCCTGCTTGCTACTTGCCATGTGGTGTGTTGCCGTGTCAGCAAGGAGATTTGAAACTTTTGGAATGCTTTTTTTGCAATTGGCTTTTTGAGGTTGGTGCAAATGGAAAATAATGGAAGGAGGTGATAGGCAAGGAAAGAGTGGTTTAAACTGGGGATGGGAATTGAGGGGAAAGTTTGAGACCAGGGAGGGGGGTCTTTGGGAAGGTAAACGGTAGAGGCTAGGCAAGTGGAGTGTCACTAGGTGGTGATACTTTTTATAGTTGCTTTTCTTATTTACTTATATAAATATTTTATTTTTCTTTTCTTTTGTTGCTGTTGCTTTTTATCTCCAGAGTTCTCTTGGAATAAGCAGGATATCTTTGCATGGCCAGAAGAGGCAGCCATTGGGACAAATTGGACTAATGGTTTGTCTGGGCCTTAGGACCAGTTCCATATTGAATGGGCACTTAAGAATAGAATGCCAGTGGTTTGGGACGTGTGCTTAGCCACTGGAGATGGTGCAGGACAATGAGTCTGGCCATGATAGAAGATGCACATGTGAGAATACTCACGGAATAAAAGTCATTGTAACTGAGCCACATTATACTTTTGATGTGGTCGCAATGATAAAAGTTGTATAGAACAACTTAAGGAATGCAGAGGTCACTATCCCTAAAATTTAGAAGTTACTATTTTTGGACCCCAGAATCTGTTTGCGTCATTTTCTTTGTTTTTACACGAGGATTAATTCTTTGGTTTGTGCCGAGGTCAAATTTTGCACCGATCATGGAGAATTTTAGACCGGAAGGCTTAAACGGGAAAGTTGTTACATGTATGTCATGTGGCATAAATTACCAAAAGAGAGAGAGAGAGAGAGAGAGAGAGAGAGAGAGAGAGAGCATTAAAAAAAACGTAATAGGCATAAGGGGCAGATGGAAGAATGAAGTTTTGAGGAGCTGAGGGCAGATTGCTGCAAGAAAACCAGCCATGGAGAGTGCACATCTTTGACTCAAGCACGGAGGCAGAGCTTGCTCCCTCTGATCACCTCTCTCTCTATTCTCAAAAGAAATACTTTGCATGATGGATTGATTCCATCGAAGGTACAATTTTGTGTTTTCTCTGCTCATGCTGAATAAGAACAGTGAACTCTGTGCATGCTGAATAAGAACAATGAACTCTGCACATGCTGAATCGTAAGAACAGTGAACTCTGCTCATGCTGAAGAAGAACAGTGAACTTTGCACATGCTGAACAGTAAGAACAGTGTGCTGGGCAGTAAAAACAGTGAATTCTGCACATGTTGGACAGTAAGAACAGTGAATTCTGCACATGCTGGACAGTAAGGGATGTTGATCTGGACATGCTGTACTGTTCCTATGCAGTTGGGATTTACTTAGAAGAGATGAAAACCAACTGTTCACAGGTTATGTATTTTGGAACATTACCATTTTTGTAATTTTCTATCTTTTAATTGATAAAGAAATACCGAGAGGGGCACCGGTCTTCGGGGCCAATCTGGTGTTGAGCGAGGAAGAGAGGTCTCTGTTTATGTGTGTGTATGTAAAGTCTAGGTGTTAATTGGAGGAACTACTGCTTTATGTGAGTCATAGGCCGGTTGCATGGAGGGAGGAAGGGGTAGCGGAGGAAGCTCTGGGAGGTGGAAAGGGCCAGGTGAGGAGGAGATTAGAGTTTTGTTTTGCTTGTTTTTGTGGGCTTTTTCTTTTGGGGGGTGTGTGTGTGTGTGTGGGGTAGACAAGCAGCTGCCAGGGAAGAATGAGAGCAGCCAGAAAGAGGAGGGTTTGTGAGGGGGCTTGGATGGCAGAAAGGGTTGGTGTGAGCTGGAGACTTGAACTGCAGTTTGGATAAGGGACGCTAGTGGGTTGCTTCAGGCTAGGGAGGAGAAAGAAGAAAGAGTAGATATGAGCTGAAGACTTCAAGTGCAGTCTTGACAAGAGAGGCTTCAGGCTAGGGAGAAGAAAGAAGACAAAGAAGGAAGATGAGATTGGGAGGAGGCACTGGTAGTTGGAGAGGAGGAAGTCAGGACGTTTTCTAAAAGACATTGAAGTAAACAAGGTGCTATGAGTCATGATGCTAAAAATTCACTTGGGCCTATGTAACTGTTTTGGTTTATGTTTGAGATGAAGGGAGACAACTGCTTTGACATGTCTATGTTTGAAGCTGAATAAGGCCTTGATGCCTTGTTGGGAAATGTACTCTCATGATTAAATTGTTAGTGCCAAATCTTTGGTCACTTGACAGAGTTGATTTTGATATGACTTGGTACTTTCAATAGTCATATACCTAAACTTCACCCCCCCACAGAATCAAGAGTCCGACAATTTTTTGAAACTTGAAGCCTGCAGAAATCCAGCCATTTTTCATCACTCTTTTTTTCCAATATATCAATAGAGTATTGGGTTCTTTTAGATTTTTTTAAATTCAGCTCTTTTGAGTCTGGACCAGATTCTATCATGGTAGGCAGCTTGATACTATCACATTTACCTTTGCCTTTATGAATTCTCGAAGTTTTTTTTGATGTGTATGGATTCAGTGAAAAAAATTAATCATAGGCAAAACAAAAAAGGGCTCTGCAGTGATCTTCAAATTTTGCCTGTTGTTAGGTTCCTCACTATGGCACATTGAGGCACCGGTTATTACGTCTTGCTGAGAGGTGCATGAGTACTTCTTGAAGCCAGAGATCATTTTTATATGCATCCTTATGGTTTGTTCAAATGCGACAATTTGAAGAAAGTTTTAAGATTGGTATGCATGGTGTGTGATCAAGGCTTGCAACTCTACCTGCAGCAGTGAAGAAAAGCTTGGAAGATCCGGACAGCAGGTAAAATGTCATTCAGACAGTGTGGTTAGTTAACTGTTTGACTAGATGCTTATCTGATATTTATAGAACATTGCTAATTTTATTTGCTGTCAAGAACTCATAAAAAATGAGCACCAGGGATGGTGATGTTTGGAGCTTAGCATTTCTTCAAGTCTTCTAGAGAAGTTTTAGAGAGATGCTCACAGGAAGTCACAAGTCAATTGAAAAGCCTTTTGGGAGCCATGCATGTTGGGCATGCTCGATAATTGTAGACTGTAGTTGCTGGCTCTAGCATCTGTTACTTTATCAGCATTTTCAGAATCAAGTTGGAGATCAGTTTATCACTTGTGCAGACCAAATGGATTCAACCAGGGCTCAGTAGTAGCCTGGAAAGGGCCTTGTTCGGATCGTTCTATGAGCAATTTTGCGAAATGAAGAGAGCCACCTTTCTGGTCCCAAAACTCCCAATGCCTGTGGCAAAAAATCTGGAGAGGAGAATCCCTCTCTTTTCTAAGCCACTTGAGTGTTATCAATCTTGATTTCGTAAAGTGTATTTAGTGGAAGGAAAAAATCACAACACAAGAATTCCCTAGATCCTCCTTAGGGTTTGTCTAATGATCTTCTCTCTTGAGCCCATGATCTCTATGGCTTGTCTTACTAGGAATTTGGATCTTTAAAGGATTGTGTTTACTGCTAATTTCACAGCTTAATTTCAACAATTGGTCCCAAAGAACTTTTGTGAGGTTGTGGCTTCAAGTGGCCCATCCAGATGTCCAAGGATGTAACACTTTCCCCTTACGAATGATCATTGTGCTCAGTAGTATCCTTAGGGACGAAGTGGAAAAAACAACTCTTCAATGAATGTATTGATTCCCATGTAGCTTCTGCCTTTAGACGGTTCTTCCACCTAACCAAATACTCGAGATAAATGGTCGGACCGGATTGTTTTGTACTATGGTAAAGAACCAATTCGGGCTTGAGTGGAATATAATGAGCAATGTTCTTGAGTCGTAGGGCTTCCTCAATTAGAACTATTAGTTCACCTTGTGTCAACTTAAATGTCCAAATGTAAATGTAACTTATAAGATGCGCTACTTATCTGCTTGGTAATTTGGAAAGAACCATAGTATCTCGAAGATAATTTATAGCACCTACTAGTAGTATCATAGTCATTTGGGACTTTTATTTATCGATCAGGGATGCATTGGCCTCTTTCTTCTTGAGATATGACGGCTTCCTAACATGCGCCTCAGGAGTATAGCTGCTCCAGGACACCGAGGCTCTTCATAGAGGCAGCTCACAGACTTCTTTGTAAAGGAGACTCAGAAGACTTTAATACAGTTACAACCACAGTCCACACGAGAGCCTTTCTCACCGCCACAGTCCACATACAGACAAGGAGTACTGATTGATCGAGCCGTTCAACTTAGCCGATCTAGACGTCCTAGGCCTCGATAGAGACACCGACGACACTTTCATAGACGGATACAGGGGATTATTGCTCGGGCCCTCCATACCCACATGTGATTGTATCATTTTGAGCTCATTGTTACTAGATAGAGCTCTATGTTTTACACATAGCCATAGTTAGTTTCCTTTCTTATTTTGCTTTGTGCTACATATTTTGCCCATACAATTGTACCATCATACACATGATTGGAACTCATGGTTTCATAGGTCATTCTGGCCTTTTGTAGATGTTAATATATCATTTCATTTCATTTCTCTCTCTCTCGCCCCCCAAATTGCCAAGCCTCACACACACACACACACACACACACACACACACACACACACACAAGAATGAAGAGCCTCTTTGTCCATCCATCCTACACTTTGCTTTGTTGTATGATGTATTACATATACACTCCTAACTGTGTTCTAGTAGCACGTTGCACATGTTGTGCATGAGGTTTTACCTTGTTACCCTCATGTATTCATCCTATTAACTCAAGTAATATTGCTATTTTAGCTCTAAATATATATTCTATTATCGATAATCCAAAATAACCAAGATTTTGTTTTTTGTTTCGTACTAATATTGTACAGTACCTTATAAAACCATAAGGTACCAATTAGTACCATACCATACCATATCATACCTTTCGTGCTTGATAACCCTGATATGTTTGCATAAATAGATATATAATTTTTTATATTATAATTTATTGGTATATTCTAAAACATTGTTTCCACAGAAATTTCAAATGGATGAAACTCCGAAACTTTGTTTTTTGCAGTTTTTGAAACTCCTATCTTCGAAGCATATGTAAACTATGCTTCAATTAAAGCTTTGCTAGTGGAATTTTGCATTGTATTATTGTATACAAACCCTACCAAAGGCAAAGACTACTCCCACTATGGCTTATGCTTAGATGTATAGCATCTCAAGAGATCAAACAATGTAGAATTTAGCTCTTTTGATTGTACATCTGTTTGTGGACAAAAGGGCAAAGAAAATTTTAGTATGGTATTCATATTTTCAAATAGCCGTTAAAAAACAAACTAGTCATTTGAAGGTCTAGATCATTGATGATCAGCTCGGGTATGCTATGATACTTAAACACATGCTATAAAAGTAAGCATACGATATGGTTAACCTTTATTTTTTCTCTGACTAGAATGAAATGGACATGCTTTTTGAACTTGCAAATAATGGTCCATATCGCATCATTATCCATAGATGTCCTAGGAAGCTTAAAGATAAAGTTCATAGCAATGCTCTGCCAAGGCCTATTAAGAATAGGCAAGGGCTGCGACTGGTATCTTTTGCCTATCATACTTCACCTTTTGATATACGATGCATGTATAATAAACCTTTTGTATATCGATTGTTACGAAGGCATATTGACTCAATGATTCCAAATTAATTTGATGCTCATTCAAGGGTGGTCAATGGCTAGAACGTCATTGGTAAGATGCCAAGAGAAATTAAAAGTTATAGCTGAGTGGTTAGATTGATCAAAAAGCTCAAATGACTAAGTCTTTTTACACTCAGATAGTCACATTGACTAGAAGCCCATATAATGAGTGGTTTTAAAAAGTGAAACCAGTTGTTCATGATCAAAGAACAAACCATGAACCAGTGAATCTATGTAATGAAGCTCTCCATAAGCTAAATTTGGTGACTTCTAAAATTTAGGAGGCTACTATTTTTGCAAGTTGCTCAAATGGAAATTCTATTCATGTCAAAGGTTTCAGACTTTGACAAGGAACAATTTTGTCTTCAGTAACTATCTCAAATTCTTAACCATTTGAGAGATTTTTAGAGTAGAAGATTTGAAAGCTTCTTTAACTAGAAAAGTGTGGCATATTCAATGGGCCAATTATTTAGCTTAAGTTAACATTGAAATACTTTATATTCTTGGGAAACAAAAGAAGGTAGCTGATGCCATGCTAAGAATACATCAGATTCATGAAGTGTCCATGATTCATCATAGAGATTTTACTAGTATGAGGGATATATATGCTTTTGATGAAGATTTTAAAATCATTTGGGAGAGTTTACAACTTAGTAAAATGGTAAACTTCTATGCTATCAAAGATTGATTTCATTTGATGGAGAATAAGTTATGTGGTATTAAAGATTTTAGGCCTAAATTAATGGAAGAATGTCATGTGGCTCCTTGTTACAGCTGGACATTTCTTGGACTAACAGGGGGAGCATGAGCAACTTGTGCAGTAGGTGACATGGGAAGGTTAGTTGCCACGTGGCAGTTTAGCAGTTAAGGGGAAATAAATACTTTGTCACCTTTGTCGATGATGCTACACGGAAGGTATGGGTTTACCCTATTCGTAGCAAGGATGAAGTGCTTGACAAGTTTCATAAATTCTTGGCATTGGTTGAAAATCATACTGATAAGACACTGAAGTGTCTTCGCTCTAACAATCGTGGGGAATATGTGTCCAAGGCTTTTGAGGCTTTTTGTGACAGCAAAGGGATAAAGAGGGAGCTCAATATCCCTCATAATCCGCCCCAAAATGGTGTTGCAAAGCGTATGAATTGGACCATACAGGATAAGGTCCGTACAATGCTATCTCATGTTGTAATACCCCAAGTTTTTTGGGTAGAGGCTGTTATGACAGCCGTACTCTTGATTAATTGGTCACCAAACAGGTCTTTGGGTGGAGGAGTTTACCAAGAAGCGTGGTCGGGCAAGCCACCTTCGTATGCACACTTGAAAGTGTTTGGCTGCGAAGCATTTGTGCACATACGCAAGGAAAAACACAGCAAACCTTAGCCAAAGTCCTGTAAATGTATTTTCCTAGGATATGGTGATGAAGGTGAAATGGGGTATAGATTATGGGATCTCGAGAAAAGGAAAGTAGTATGTAGCAATGATATTATCTTCCGGGAAGATTGCATGCATAAACAGCCCAAAAGAACAGAGGAAGTCTGTAGGGTTGTATTCTGGGAAGAAATATCTTTAGGACAGCAAAATGTACCCGCTGTACAGTAGCAAATACCTATTGTAAATGAACCTGCAAATGCAAAAAATAATGCTGGAAATGATCAGCCAGCCATTGCCCATAATGATGAGCCACTAAATGTGGAGGAACAGCCAGGACAGCAAGCTGTCAATGCTGGTTTGTAGGCTGAAATGCTAGGATAGTAAGCTGAAAATGGAAATTTGCAGGCTCAACAGCTAGCAAACAATGATCATTGGGTTAGAAGATCGTCTAGGGCTACTAGACAACCTGATAGATTCATTCCTGATGCAAACAATGTGGCTGATTATGTCATGTTGACAGACTGTGGTGAACCGTCTTGCTTCCAGGAAGTAATGGACAAATAAGACAGCAAGAAATGGTATAAAGCCATGTTGTCAGAGATGGAATCTCTTGAGAAAAATGGCACTTGGGACTTGGTGCAGTTGCCTAAAGGGTAGAAAACCCTTCCATGCAAATGGGTTTACAAGATGAAGGCCACTTTTGGTTCCTCGCCAAAGTACAAAGCAAGATTGGTTGCGAAGGGGTACAAGCAGGAACATGGAGTTGACTTTGATGAGATATTCTCTCTTGTAGTCAAGATGACTACATTGAGAACCAATTTGGGCTTGGTTGCAGCTGAAGATATGGAGCTCATATAGTTGGATGTAAAGATTGTATTCTTACATGGTGATCTGCATGAAGACATATATATGCAACAGCCTAAAGGGTTTGTGGCAAAAGGGAAAGAGAAGATGGTATGTAAACTCAAAAGGAGTTTGTATGGGTTGAAACAAGCACCAAGAGAATGGTATCATAAGTTTGATACATTTATGCAGTCTCAAGGTTTTCATAGAAGTCAAGTGGATCACTGCTTATACACCAAGAAGGTAGTAGATGGCAGCTCGATTATCTTGGTTTTATATATTTATGACATGCTGATTGCTGGCAGGGATACTAATGCCTTGGACTCATTGAAGCAAAGTCTTCATGGTAGCTTGGACAGGAAGGATCTTGGTGATGCAAATTACATTCTTGGTATGCAAATATTGAGAGATAGTTCAAAAGGATTACTCTATCTATCTCAGCAGGAGTATATCTCCAAGGTTTTACAGCATTTCAATATGGAGGGGGGAAAAACAATTGGGTTTCCATTTCCTCCATATGTAAAACTCAGTGCAGAGGACAGCCCTACATCGGATGATGAGAAGGCTGAAATGGCCAAGATATCATATGTTTCAGTTGTTGGTAGTTTGATGTATGTTATGGTTGCTACACGTCCTGACATTGCATTTGCAGTGGGAGTGGTTAGCAGATACATGGCAAACCCTGGTAAAAAGCATTGGGAAGTAGTGAAAGGTATTATGAGATACCTCAAAGGCACAAAGGATTTGTGCATTTGCTTTGGAAAGCAGAAGGCATTTGTTGTTGCCTTTTCGGAGGTAGACTATGCTGGTCATGTGGACTGCAGAAAGTCTACTTCTAGATATGTGTTTACCTTCACAGGAGGAGTAGTCTCTTGTATCTCCAGGCTACAAAAGTGTGTTGTATTGTTTACTACAGAGACAGAGTATGTGGTTGCCTCTAAGGCATGCAAGGAGGCTTTATGGCTTTCATGTCTGGTGGGAGAGCTTGGCATTATAGAGTTACTTGTTCTCCATTGTGATAGTAAGAGTGCCATCATGCTAGCACGAAATCCTGTCTTTCATACAAAGACGAAGCACATATAGGTGAAGTATCACTTCATCGAAGATGTACGTAAGTCTTGACAACAAGAACATTGAGCTTGTCAAAGTGCATATAGATGATAATCACGCAGATCTTCTCACAAAGAGTCTTCTAGCAGAGCGGTTTGCTCATTGTTGACAGATGATGGGAGTTGGATAGTTGTATGTATTTAAGTTTTGTACATACCTAGACTTAGCTGATTTTTTTCTCCTCTTAAGGCACATTGCCTTTAGGTGGGAGGTTCTTGGAAATAAAGGGCCATCGTAGCTTTAGATGTGCACTGGTGTGAAGACACTTTTAGCACATTGGTACTTTTATATATATCTATCCAAAAAACCTAAAGAGGTACACTAGTCTGTTGTACCCAAGAACATCGTGTCCCACTCTCTACTCTGCACTCTCTCTCTCTCTCTCTCTCTGTGGTGTGAGAAAGCATTGTGTCTTGACTATAGGCTGCAATCCCAAACCTCTATTCCATACAAGAGAGTAGGTGTGACTAGAGCGCCAAACAACCATAATTTGGTAAGGGGTTTCTGATACTATATGTGGATTGCGTAGGCTTGTGCCAGCCAGGTCTCAATTGCCTTCCAAGTGAAAGTCCTGAGCCAAGGGAAGTGACTCCTAAGTATATGCATTCTTTCATATGCTCCACTACATTTTCCCCGAAGGTAAATTGATACATAGCTCAGGTCACCCTTGCTGCAGAAGTGTTGAATACCATGACTTTGGTTTTTTCCAAAATTCACCATGAGATCTCTATCTTTGTGAAAGGTGTATAGTGCATCCATGTGACACTACAATCCCGCTAGTGAGTTTGAAGTGACTATAAGATCATCGGCATATAGTAGTATTGGTATTAACACTCTAGCTAAACTAGCTCCAGGTTCACCTCCCCTGTCATTGTAGTCAAAGACCTCACCTATATATAGTTCAAATGGTGTAGGCGAAAGTAGGCATTCTTGTTTTACTATTGTGGTGTTGTGAATCCTCTTGGACATCCCTCTAGGCATCCACACATAGCTTGTCGCTCTCTCGTATGATGCCTAAATGCCCCATTTCATATCCTTAAATATTGTAATCTCTTGCAATCTTTGCATGAACTGTGCTGGAGGTACTGTGTCAAATGCTTTAGAAAATCCACAAAGCAACAATATTTCTCTTGTTTTGATGAGAAGGCTGAAATGTCCAAGATACCACATGCTTCAGTTGTTGGCAGTTTGATGTATGCTATGGTTGCTACACGTCCTGACATTGCATTTGCAATGGGAGTGGTTAGCAGATACATGGCAAACCTTGGTAAAAAGCATTGGGAAGCAGTGAAAGGTATTATGAGATATCTCAAAGGCACAAAGGATTTATGCATCTACTTTGGAAAGCAGAAGGCATTTGTTGTTGCCTTTACGGATGCAGACTATTCTAGTCATATGGACTGCAGAAATTCCACTTCTAGGTATGTGTTTACCTTCACAGGAGAAGCAGTCTCTTGGATCTCTAGGCTACAAAAGTGTGTTGCATTGTCTACGACAGAGGTAGAGTATGTGGCTGCCACTGAGGCATGCAAGGAGGCTTTATGGCTTTCACGTCTGGTGGGAGAGTTACCTGTTCTCCATTGTGATAGTCAGAGTGCTATCATGCTAGCACGGAATCCCGTCTTTCATGCAAAGACGAAGCACATAGAGATGAAGTATCACTTCATCAGAGATATACTTGACAACAAGAGCATTGAGCTTGTCAAAGTGCATATAGATGATAATCTTGCAGATCTTCTCACGAAGAGTTTTCTAATAGAGCGGTTTGCTCATTGTCGACAGATGATGGGAGTTGGATATGTGTATGTATTTCAGTTTGTAAGCTGATTCTTTTCTCTTCTTAAGGCACATTGCCTTTAGGTGGGAGGTTGTTGGGAATAAAGGGCCATCGTGCCTTTAGATGTGCACGGGCGTGAACGCACTCTCGGCACATTTGTATTTTCATATATATATATATATATATCTATCTATCTAAAAACCTAAGGAGGTACACTCGTCGTTATACCCAAGAACGTTGTGCATACTCTCCTCTCTACTCTGCACTCTCTCTTTCTCTTAGTCTCTCTACTATGAGAAAGCATTGGGTGTCTCGATCATCGCGCTCTTTGTTGTAACAATTGTTGGGTGTAAAGTTCCTTCGTCTTCGTGTATATAGTTGTACGGGTGTGAACACACCCTTATTGTTAACATATAAATACATTATTTTATTCTTGGTGTACCATCACGATTTGATACATCTATCTTTGCGTTTACTCTCTAACTTTGAACTTTGTTGTTAGTGCCTCTATCTCGCACTCCATTGCGCACTCTTCCCCCTTCATAAGTATCATGGTTTATCATAGTTTACCGTGGGTGATAGAGATCCACGAACGACTAGTCTCTTTTGGTGAGGTTTTTTTGAAAATTTAGGTTTAAAGCTTACTTTTTTTCTCTCTCAGATCCTGAATTAGATAATCAAAGTGAGTTAGCGAATGTGACAATATTGGATATGCTGATCATAGCAATCTCTCCTTGCTCTCTAATAGTCTCCTTCTTTCTCACAATGATTGGAATAGACTCCACCAGTTGCTAAAGACGTTTTTTCCACTTGCATGGGCAAGTTTGTTCAAGTGGCAGCCTTCTAATTCCATTGTTCAGCATTATTCATCTTATTAAAATAATTTTTTAAAATATTAATTTTGAAAACTAATTTTATAATTATTCTAGTACACAAATAATTAATTTCAGTAGCTAATAATTAAAATGGCTCGGCTAAATTGTCTTCCAAGTATCCCTAAGCAGTTATTGATCCTTAGATTGGTATTAATTAGTTAATTTATGCCTAGTCTTTAATGTTACCACTGATATTAGTGGCTAATAAATTGATCTAGGCCCAAATTTAATATCGGGTACCACCTAGTGCTTGTTAGACATAACTTATTAGAACTTTTGTCTTTGACACCCAGTGCATTCTCGGGGTCATTGGATTCTTACCATGAAATAACTGCCATGTGCATCACATGTGCTTAAACGACCTTGCATATTTGATGAGTAACTTAATCAAATGCTATCAACAAGACTAAAGCATCTCAAAATGTCACGTCTCCGTGATAGTTGAAATTTGTCAAAGCTTGTCTAAGAAGCTCTAACAAGCCTTCATTCAAGGTCAGTCAACTCGGAATAAGAAATTTTGGGGCATTTCAAGTCATTGAAAAGATTAATGATGTTTGTTACTAGTTATAACTTTCGGAGCATTGGAGAATTGACAATGCTTTTCATATCCATCTTTTGAAGTCTTATGAAGAGCTTCCACCATTGGAACCTGTAATAGAGGATCAAGCTGAAGTAGATAAATCGAAGAAAATACTTGAATAAAAGTGAGTAGTCTTTCATATGATGAGGAAGCAAGGAAGAAACATTTCTGGAAAGTTCCTTTTGAAATTTAAAAAGTACTCTCATTTAGATCCTGATTGGATGCTAGAAGAGTATTTTAAATACTATTTAGAAATACTTGTAGCTTATAAAGAAGCTGTAGAATCAGAAATACTTCAAGTAACGTCTTGAGAATACAACTAATTTCAAGAGGGAGGAATGTAACGAATCTTTTGTACATCAATTGTTACAAAGACGTATTGGCTCAAATGATTTCAAATTAATTTAATGCTCATGTACTTTAAATGTTGGTTTGTATTATTTAAGTGTTTGAAAATATGATGAAATGTTTATCTCTCTATTTAAGGGTAGTCAATGGTAAAATGTCCTATAATTATAATTGGGTCATCATTGAGAAGATGCCCAAGAGAAATTAAAAGTTTTAGTCAAGCGGTCAGATTGACTAGAAAGCTTAGATAACAAAGACTTTTATACTCATATAGTCACATGGACTAGAAACCCATATAATGAGTAGTTTCAGAAAGGGAAATTAGTTGCTTGTGATTGAAGAACAAATCATGAACTGGTGAACCTATATAATGAAGCTTTCTCGAAGCTAAATTTTGACGACTCTTAAAATTTAGGAGGTTACTATTTTTGAAAGTTGCTCAAATGGAAATTCTGCTCGTGTGAAAGGCTTCGGAATTTCGCATGGAACGATTTTGTTTGAGTAGTTATCTCAAATTCTTAACCATTTTGAGAGATTTTTAGAGTAGAAGGTTTGAAAGCTTCTCTCTGTCGAAAAGTGACATGTGGTACCTAGAATAGGATATGTGTTGTTTTTAAGAGAGAAGTGTCCCTATACTTATCATTTTTAGCAAACACTTGTCATTTGTAGCCTCTACTTTCCACTTTCGAGCACCCAAGCGGCACATGCATATATTGGAGGTCTCTTCATTTTGAATAAGCTCTCATGCTGAAATTTCAGCTAGATGCTTTGTACTCTCTTATCTATTTGTCATACAAGAAGCGCTTTCTACTTAGTTTGGTCTAATCCAAGCACTAAAGAAGAAAATCAGGTTGTTGCGGAAATTAGGATTTCAAAATCCTAATTTTCAGAATTGCAACAAATCAGGTCTTTGTATATGGTTCAAGTACTCGGTGCCCATGGTTTAAATTCTTGTAAAGGGGGAGGGGCCAGTTCTCCTCTCAACGTGGTATCAACTTTTCTTTCTTTCTCTGTCTTTGTCTTTGTCTTCGTCTTTGTCTCTCTCTCTCTTCTAATTTTCATGGTGATAATTGATTGAGTTGGTTAAGTTTAAAGTATTGTCATTCTCATTGTCTTCCCCATACTTACATCATGTCTTGATAAGTTGCTTAATATCATGTTTCAAAGAAGGCCAAGAAAAGAAATGCTGCACTGCTTTAATTGTAGCATCAATGTCTCTATGCCCTGTCTAAGAAGAAGCATGACTCTGAGTGATCACCTTAGGCTCAAGTGCTTTGTGACAGTCGTCAATGCATCATGAGAAAACCATGTCTAAGCTCAAAGTGTTCATGCCACTGGCTATTGTAAAGCGGATCATATGCATTGCAAAATCTGAATCAACAGCATATTGATCTTTCATAGTATTGAATTCAGTGTTATATACGACAATGACAACTGAAATCTGAGGCTTATGTGACAATGCATTAGCTACCACATTCTTTTTCACAATCTATGTACACAATTTGAAAGTGAAATATAGATAAGAAGTTAGCCTATATCATGTGCTTCTCTGGGAACTTACTTTGAGTCATAAAGTAGCGCAATGTTTAATGATCCATCTGCAATGTCCCCTAAGAGATAGTGTTTCGATATCAAAGGTGTTGAGAAACCACTTCATTAGTGTAGATACTTTATTTAGGGTTTTCACTGAGAGGCCCAAAGAGGGTTGGCATCCATATTTTGGCCACTTTGTCAGTGGGTGCCCACATAGTGGTGCGTTATCATATACAGCTTATGCTTATAAATAGGTAGTGACTTCATTCATTAGACAGTAGCTTAGTCATTCTTTACCTCTCTTTTTTTGTCCCATCCTCACTCATCCCCCTTCACTTCACTATTGGCCATATCCCTATTGTAGGACATCGTAGTTCATGGTCACCCTTCCTCTTCTCCTTCAGGCACCCTGTCCCATTAGTCAAGTCATGTGTTTGGAGGTTCCTCCCCATTGACATCATCATCAGACTATTGGTGATAGCAGTTGATCTTGGCGTCAGTCCTCCATAGCTAGCAACCTCTTCCACTCTCTTCAGGCTTCACCAGATTTGCATTTGGCTGCTTGGAGATCTCCTCCACATTTGGTGTCACCTTCCCCAATCCGGCATCAACATCTTCCTGCTTTGAGTTACCCCATATCTAGTTCTTGCAGCCCCATATACTTGCGTTTTTGGGTTGATAGGCCTTCAAAGGTTGGGTTTATCTACCTGGTGATTGTCCCTTCATGTGGCGTCAGCATCTGGACTGCTTTCCTTGCTTTTGACAGCTCAACACACACTCAAATTTGCATTTTCTACTTTTTTTGACTTTTGGATTTGCGTTTTGTTGCCCAGGTCACTCCATGGTATTTGAGGATCGCGGTTTGCTTCCTCGACAGTTGGTGATCATCTTCCACATCTTCGATAGTATGAGAGAACTATAGTTTACTCCCTCAATAGCTGTCCTTCACCTTTCAGTGTGATTACTTTGATAGCCCATTGCTCGAAGGATTGCGTTTCGCTCCCTGCACTGTGTAGATTCCCATAGGTGTTGCTACCTGATTAAGATAGGACAGTGCATTTATCTTTTGAGCTTTGGCTCCACTGTATCAACTTTTCATCTCATAGCATGATTCGGTGTATCATCACCGTGTTCTTTTGGGTTTCTAAATTTCTCTTCTTTGTGAGTGTTTGCCCATACACACTATGTTTTTCGTCATAAACCCTACTGCCTCTTTGGTCCCTTTGTCATTTTTTGACAGAAGGTGCATGATTTATAGCAAGCAATTCCTTGTCATAAATCTACAAATTCCTTTTTGCACTATGGAGTAGACAATTCTCATAGGCCACAACTCAGCCATCTTGCATTAAAACAACCCCTATGCTGTTGTTACTTGCATCAGACTAAAGAACAAATGACTTTCCTAGATTAGGCAACACAAGCGCATGATTTGAAGTCATTTTTTCCTTTAGCTTCGTAAATGTTGAAATTTCCATAACCGTCCACTTAAATGCTATGCCTTTTTGCTACAAAGCATGCAGTGGAGATGGAATTCCAGCAGCGTTGAGCACATACTTTCTATAATAGGAACATAGACTCGAGAATTTAAAGATATTGGGCATATTCTTCAAAGATAGCCATGAGAGTATTGCCTAAATCTTTGCAAGATCCATACGAATGCCATCAGTTTGACACAATTTGCCCCAAAAAGTGAATCTCGTGCAAGAAAATATCTCTCTTCTTGTCATTTATAACTAGCATGTGCTTACGTAACTCATTGAATAGAATGTCGAAATGCTACTTATGCTTTGTCTCATTCTTCGAATAGATTATTATGCCATCAAAGAAAGTGCTTGTAAATCCCCTATGTGGTTTGAAGATGCAATCCATCATCTAGCTAAATGTGGCAAGAGAATTCATAAGTCCAAAAGGCATTATTAGAAACTCATACAACCTAAAGGATGTCCTAAAAGTTGTTGGGGGCACTTACTCAGGTCTAATGCAAATCTGATGATATCCACATTTCAAATCAATACAGCTGAATATGGATGCCCCTTATACACCGTGGTCTATCCTTTTTCTGAACCAAAAGTAGTGGAGAATAAAAGGGAGATGAGTTGGGCTGAATCAATTCTTTTTCCAACGGCTCATTCACTTGACTCATTATCTCCTGTTGTTGGGCTGCACTTGCCCTGTAGGGTGACTTATTAGGAGGGCTACTTCTAGGAATAGGTTCTATGCCATGATCTTTTAGCCTTTCCTACGGTAGCTGTCCGCATAATGACTGAGAACGGCAATTAGTATATATATTTAGAAATGACATGTTATCCTTTTCTAACTTACATGTTTCTATTATTTTCATTATCAATCTTTTCCTTAGTGAAAGCCAAGTATAATGAAAGGTGATTTGTCATTACTTTAGAAATGGTGGCAGTTGATGCAATAGGGACAGATGTCCTTTCAATTTTACATCCAAGGTATGGGCCTTGCCCTTATGCGTAATAGTGATCACTTTAGCATGTTAATCAATAATTGTAGGCACATGATGGTACCATGGTATACCAAGCAAGACATCACAACCCTCAAGCAATGCAATGAAAGCCTCTTTGTTGTTCATGTATCCCTGAATGTGCAAGCAAAGCTTCCAAATGAGTGGTGTGATAGGCTTTACATAGCGTTTGCATGCCATACTAACTTCTCCTATAGGCTCCACCTCATCCTCTTTGATACCTAGATGGGCTGCCATATCTGTGGAGATAAAGTTGGCTTGTGTTCGATTATCAAAAAAGATTAATGCATGTTGATCTTTGATTTTGCCCTATGCTTTGTAAAACTCAGTAGTATCACCATTGGGTTAACATCTTGCACCAATCCAATGGATGTTTTGGGCTTGTGTCCTTTTGGGATCTCCTTGACTTTCTAGTTTGCCAGCTTGCTGCCTATTAGGACAATCCTTACACATGTGAATGTCGTGTTCACAAACAAAGCATTTAGTTGCATCCCTTTTTTCCCTTTGTTGTGTAGTTGTTTTCCAACCCTTTCCTTGCCGCATAGCATAAGGAGTTGTACCATACATTTTCGCATGCAGTCTTTGACCCATCAAAGCATGGAAAATAGTGCCCCTACTAAAGTATTCTAGTTGCCCTATACTTACATGTATACTTGGTTGTCCAAAACCCATTGGATTGGCACTACCAAGGTGGCCTTGCATTTGCGTATCAAATCCCACTGGTGCCATTTGCTTTTGCTCATCACTAATCTTTGGTCCATCTTTAGGCTGTAGTGGCTGTCCTTTGGGAGCTTCTTGCTACCCAAGTTCCTTTGAAGATGACACCTTGAAAAATATCTCAAATTGAGGATCTTTGGCCAATTGAACAAAGATGTTAGCTATTGCTTTCAACTAAGCCTTGAACTAGTCATCACGTTCTTCAACTCCTCGTTGGTCATTTGGATTTTGTGGCATAGAAGGACCCACTTCTTCCTCAACAACCACATTCTTTCCTTGCTGTCCATGCTATTAGTATGTTCCGAGATTAGGCATTGCATTTTTCTCTTCATTATATGCATTTTCAGAATGAGATGCATGATGACAGGTTGATCTCATGTCACTATAGGGAGACATTCTTGTTGTAAATGCTCGACTAAACACGATTCTAGCACTAGAGAAAAGTTTTTGAACTTCAATCAAGTGCCTCGGGCCCACCAAGTCAAGGGAAATGATGGTATTGTAGAACCATGAAGCCAGTCTTCCTTCTTGGAGAGAGTAGGAATGACTTGATTAATGAACAATTCCAACAAGCATATAATTCACATAAAGTGAAAATGCAAATGATACCACCTAATCTTGGACAATGGATAGCATGTGGGCTCCAAAAATTGGTATCCCTTGCAGCGTTTCTTACATATTTTATTGCAAATGATTGGAGTACATTGAGATTCTTCCACTTGTCTGCTCTCCAAGTGCCTCTTGCTATCACAAATGACCAACAAGCCTTCAAATCAAATTTTCCCTTCATTTCTTGGGGATTCGCCTTTAGTTGTGCTCCTTGGGTGACAATTCATGAATCCAATGCTAAGCAAAATGTGAAAAATTCACGTCCTTGTGACAATATCAATGAAGGGTAGAAACCTCCTTTCATTCGAGGATTGTTGATATGGACGGAGAAGAGGAGCTTGATGTCAGTGTTTGTGTGGTGCGGAAAACCATGAGGAAGGATGAAGATGAAGCACCCTAGCTGGAGGGTCTAGGGGGAAGCTAGCACTATGAGAACATTGAGATATATTGCAAGATTTGCCCCCGAAGGAGAAGCCCCCATGCTAGTAGCAAAGTAAGTCCCTAAGTTAGTCCTAGACTGAAATACAAAGCCTTGCAAAAGATATTAGAATCTGTAAAAAATAGGAGCTTCATAGTGAGATGCTTCAAAGCAAAAACAAAAGAAAAGTAAAGCTAAAATAAAGAAAAGATATGCAAGTGAATTAGCCTAAGGAACTAAGAGTGCTAAGTAATGTGGGACTAGTATAGTATACCCTAAAGGTGCTAGGTTGCTAGTTTAAGTGTATGGCCACCATTGCGCGCAACCATAAGCTATTAGCAGACCGGTCACCCAAATCTTTAAGAGTACTATAAGATGGGGGTGGATGAGACTGTCCGTGTGCCACATGTCTTGTGGCATATTTGCTAGGAGGAGCAAATGGGGCAACAAAGGGAGGTATAGACTCATTTGACTATCTAAGGAGAGTGGAGATAGTCATGTACCGCGATTGGCTATTAGTGGGCCAGTCACATAAACCTTTAGGAGTACTATAAGGTGAGGGTGGATGAGGTTGTCCGTGTGCCACATGTCCAGTGGCATATGTGCCAAGAGGAGCAAACGGGGAGATAGTGGGAGGCGTAGCTTCACTCAATTGTCTAGGGGGGTTGGAGACAATCATGGCTTGTTGTGGTTTCTTAGTTGGGAGATCCTGGGTCTTAGTATAACACTCCTCATCTACATGGCTCAACCTTTGGTAGTGTATGCAAAACCCATTCTTTTTAGGAAGCTATTGATAGTTAGGTTTGGTTTCTTTGGTGTCTTTGGTTCTGTTTGAGGAAGGGGTGTCATCCTTGTTTTGAGTTGTCCTCCTAGCT
The DNA here is from genome assembly GCF_053477565.2 of Lygodium microphyllum. Taxonomy (NCBI): domain Eukaryota; kingdom Viridiplantae; phylum Streptophyta; class Polypodiopsida; order Schizaeales; family Lygodiaceae; genus Lygodium; species Lygodium microphyllum. Next base: position 58,947,302 of record NC_141163.1, read on the forward strand.
TGAGAGTTCTTGCCTCTTTGGCGTTTCCCTTTCTAGAAGTGGTCACCCAAGCACCTTAGAATAGAAAAATGGGTTTTCTTGTAGACTTGGTCATATAGACTTTTGAAATGCAAGAACTGGGATTTGAACTCATAGAAAGCTGGCAGTTGGGCCAATAAAATGAGGTGCTACATAAAGTTGAAGTCTCTAGAAGGTAGCTTGTTTAAGAAAAATGTAAGTTGATCGTTGTGTGACTTTGGTGAGCCAGTAGTGGTGAACTCCAGAAGTAACCACCTTTGTTTGAGGAACTCAACTTTTAGATAATCCCCTTCCTTAATAGAAAACTCCTACAACTCATAATCGAGATTGATACATCGGATGATCTCTCACCGCATAGCGGTGAAGGAGATGATTCCAATGATTGGATGCTAGTGGAAAGTAATATAATTGGGAAGAAAAGAAGTAATGCTGTGCTAACTTGACATTTGTTGTAGCATTGTGAGCTCTCTATTGACCAGCATGATTAGGATGCGCCATTTGAGGGTTCGATATAGACTCTAAACCCACTATTGGGTCCCAAAAGGCCTTGAGACTCCAACACTTGTTGCATTAGTTTGGACCAAGTAGTAAAAGTTTACTTGTTAAAACGAGTCTTATTCGTGAATGCATTTTTCGATGTAGGAACAAGAGTGGTAGTGCTGAGGGAGGAATAGGATGGGTAGGGTGGGGGAGTGAGTACACTTTTGGGAATTAATCCTAGAGGACCGACCATGCATGTGTCATGTGTGCATAGTGGATTGGTATAGGCTTATTGGGCATGGGCATGCTAGCCACATGTGTGGCCCAAGGAGGAGGGATAGAGACATGATAGGCAAAAGATAGAAATTCTTGTGTGGGAGTAATCTATGGAGTGAGTGATGGTGCACCATAACCAAAGGATGGAAATCCCTACATTTAAGAGGCCGATGGATGGGGTTGTGAGTGTCCAAGGGGAGTGAGGGGGATACCCATTGCAGCCATCTCTGGATCGACAGATGTGCTCTCTTGCATGTGTGCAAGGCTCAATGTTAAAGGGTGGCATTCTTGTAAACAATGTTCTAGGGTGCAAAGTGGCATTCACTGTGGGTGGCTAATATGTGTGAAAAAGGAAAAGGTACTAGTAACAGAGATAGATGATCCAAATCCTGGTGTGCTGGATATAGATGTGGAGTACAATCCTAAATTATTGAAAGTAGAAGAAAGAAAATCAGCAGAAGAGGATAGGATGGGAGGGAAGCATGAACTTGAAATGTCAACTCCATGCTGAAAACAAATATAGGATACAGTCCTCTATTAAAGTTGGTGTAATCAAACTTTTCATGATTTGGGTGCTGCACGCCAAAAGAAAAAACAAGGAGCTTGATGATAGGCCTATGTCACTAGTCGTCCCAAATGCAACATGTCCTCCTTGAGGGGATAGGTAGCCAATGTCACTCATTGATCCTATCTGATGTGCGAGGCTCCTAGGAGTATGGTGGGAATATTTGACATGCAAGGACTCATTGAACTCATCCGTCATGAGCCCTACATTTGACCAATAAGACAAAAGTGATGATGCATTGTCTTCCTTGTTGAGTCCATAATGTCTTCTCAAGGCGTGATAAGACATAGGAGGATCTTGAGAAGGAGATTGAGACATTGTGAATTGGTTATGCGTGGTTCATGTATCTCGCACAAAACCAAGCCTCCATGATAAGTGCATGATACTCTTTACAAGAGCACTAGCTGTGATATGATGTGAAGATATGCTAGGGTTTGCATTGGGAAAACATATAATGGATGAACATGACTAAGACACAATAACCTAGACAATAACACAATATATCCAAAACACCAACACAAAATACAAAAACACAAACACAAACAAAGAAGAAATAGATTTTTTGAAGGGAATGAACCAATACACTAAATGATGGAAAGAGTGTACAAGATGCTCAAAGACAGAGCAATGAGAGTAGTTAAGAGTGTGACGTGCACTGGAGACGATCTGGCAAAACATAGTAGTGTACCATATGAGCGTGCTGGAAATTGATCACTAGATGCTCCAAACAGTCAGGCAATAGATGGGAGAGGGTGTGTTGATGCAAGGATGTCTGCATAGGTAGTAAACACAAGTAGTAGATGGAGAACGTTGAGCAATCCTTCACCCACAATTTTGCGTTTTGTGTTTAGGGTTTCGCATTTTGCGTTTAAGGTTTCACAGTGGACAGCCCCAAAAAGGGGCTGGGCACCCACAGTGTGGTGCCACCCTAGACAGCTTACGCCCTCCCTCTGGGCGCCACCCTAGACAGTCTCTTGCCTTTGTATAGGTTGCCTCTGTCACTCATTAGTTGATTCATTCAGATCATCACCTCTTCTCTCTAGCCTCTCCACTACCCTTACACCCCTTCAAGAGGACATTGTGGTTCATGGTTTGTGGCTGTCTTCGTCATCTTCCTTGTGCTACAGTACCCTTGTTCCCTTGTATCACATTCACTCCATGATTCAGATCTTCATCATTCCATTCATTAGAGTTTCTTCTCTCTTCTCTTCTCTTCTCAATGTTTACCGAGTTTACTTTGTGTCCTCCCCGCAAACTCTACTATGTCGTTGGTACGTTGTCTTTTGACATGGTATCACAGCTGGATCTGCTCAAACAGTGGCAAAGATCCTCCACTCTAGTGAAGGCAAAGATCGGTGGCGGGTTCGGGATCCACTTCTCTTCTTCTTTTGTTCCATCAACATCCTAACTGGCAGCTGCTCCCTCCTAGGTTTGCTGTTTTTCAGCCTGCATTCAGGGCTGCTATTGCCGCCTCCACCTCCCAGTCTGTTGGCGGCTCAGCCAGATTACTAGTGGCTCCTCCCATTGATGGTGGCTCCTCCTTGCTGTTGGTAGCTGTTCTCTGTTTGCTGGTGGCTCAGCCAGATTGTTGGCGGTTCCTCCCTGTTGTTGGTGGCCCCTCCTTACTGCTGGCGGCTCAGCCAAACTGCTGGTGACTGTTCTCTGCTGCTGGCAGCTCAGCCAGACTGCTGGTGGTTGTTCTCTGTTGACTGGCGGCTCAGCTGGCGGCTCTTCCTTGCTGTTGGCGGCTCAGTCAGACTACTGGCAGTTATTTTGTATTGCTGGCAGCTTAGCGAGATTGCTGGCGACTGTTCTCTGCTGCTGGCAGCTCAACTAGACTATTGGCTGCTCCTCCCTGCTCTGTTGGCGGCTCAGCGAGACTGCTGGCAGCTGTTCCCTGCAACGTCGTTGACCTCTTCCTTCTTTAGCAAGGCACATTGGTACCCATGGCTTCTTTACCAACAGATGACCAGACTATTGGGTGCTCCTATTGTGGCATCACCGGACACACCACCAATGCTTGTCGACTTCGACCTTTGCTCCCCAACCCCCCCCGCCCCGGAGTATATGCATCTCCCACCTGGCACTTTGTGTGCCAGCTCTCCTTTTTGGGCCACAAAGATCATTCTGCATCGGCTATCGAAGTATTATGCTCAAGGCAATAGCTTGCAATTGATGCGCACTAAGTCCTTTTGAGCACACGGAGGCTCTAAGACCATATGATGCGATATGCCATCTTGGAGACCACGTCACTACACGGAGGTTTCCCCCACCCACTTTCGGGTATAGTGGCTTCCACAGCCCACATCTCCACAATGCACTCTCTTGAAAGCCCGCGATTGTTCCCCACCCTTGGCTCATCTTGAGCCTTCTTCTTCCCCACCCTCTTTCACTCAGGTTTGAGAGGCCACTTTTGGGTGCTTTCCAGCTTCTTCTTCCGAGCCCCAGATACCTTCTTAGGGACGACTAGCGGCACTTTATTCGTTGTGAGATGCTTTACAATCCGTGAGCCATGAGTGGTTGGATTCCCTTTCTCTCTCAGACTGGGATTCAGAGGGGGATTTTCTTAGTTCGCCCTCAGAGGGGGCTTCTAGTTCTTCTTCAGCTTTAGAGGGGGCTCCTACTTCTACTCCTTCCGATTTAGAGAGGGATCCTATGTGCCATGAAGTTCTTCACACACCACCACCTTTCACTTTCGAGGAGTGACTCTCCTTTGAGCAGTCATTTCCTCTACTCATACTGAGGATCTACAGAATCTACCTAGATCGGGGCCCTTGGGTCTTCAGGAGTGACTTGGTGGCTAGGCCTTTATATTCCTTCAAGCATGGAGTCACGGAGCTAGTGGCTTCTCTCTCGCGAGGTTGAGTTTTGAGTTCTATAGCTCATCCAATCTCTTGACTGTCTTCAAAGGTCTCCTTTCAAGTGGTATTCTCAGATTCCAGGGTGGATCTTCTTTGTCTCTTGGTTAGCATGGAGCCTACTTCCGAGATCGAGTACAAGCATATCCTTATGGTTCTTGGCACCATACAAAGTCCGACATTCCTCCTATGCATCGCATGATTTCATGATCTTTGTACTAGGGCGCTCGGGCAAGTGTACAATTTTCCCACGAGGGACACTGTTCAAGTGGCACCTGCTGCATGAGCATTCTTTAGCATGTAGCATTCCATCTCCACTCACTCTTCTCTTGTTTCCCTTTTTGGGCCTGAGAGGAGGTGTAGAGAAACCCTTCACCCGCAATTTTGCGTTCTGTGTTTTGCGTTTACGGTTTCACAGTGGATAGCCCCAAAAAGGGACTGGGCGCTCACAGTGTAGCGTCACCCTAGACAGTTGACGCCCTCCCTCTGGGCGCCACCCTAGACAGTCTCTTGCCTATTTATAGGTTGCCTCTGTCACTCATTAGTTGATTCATTCAGATCGTCACATCTTCTCTCTAGCCTCTCCACTACCCTTACACCCCTTCAATAGGACATTGCGGTTCGTGGTTCATGGCTATCTTCATCATCTTCCTTGTGCTACGGCACCCTTGTTCCCTTGTATCACATTCACTCCATCATTCAGATCTTCATCATTCCATTCATTAGAGTTTCTTCTCTCTTCTTTTCTCTTCTGAGTGTTTACCGAGTTTACTTTCTGTTCCTTCTCGCAAACCATAGTGTCTCGCTTGTACGTCGTCTTTTGACAGAGACGACAGGTGACAATTGCTGACATGGCAGATCTGCAGCAAAATGCGGCCTGTCCTGGGGTTGCTAGGTAGCTGGCAGAAGTAGAAACTAGATCATGAGGTGGAGGTGCGGTCGATAGGGGCTAGATGGCTGATGTAGTCAGCTAAAGGCTGAGAATTGGGTGCCAAGAGTTGAAGAGAGAGTGAAGACTGATGTGACCTGCAAAACAAGGATGAGTTTGAACAGTGGGTAGCCTTTCTATTTGTTGGTGAGTCGATCCTCCCAAATTAGGGTTTGGATTATAGGACAGAGAAACTCTCTAGGAACGCCTTTCCTTTTTAATGAACGTTATGGTAATTACATGTTTTTTGGGGCTATTAAAAGAGCTACTCGGTTTGTAATGTGCATAGAGACAGGGAACACCTGTTCCGGCACATAGGAACAGATTAACGCGTTCCGAGAGGTTTGAGCCCAGGAAACGCTGACAGAATGTTCCAGCCCGTTCCCTGACCCATTCCCTCCCGTTCCGAGCCGTTCCCTGTTCGTTCCAGGGCCGTTGCCTGTTTGGAACGACCATTCCAGCACACGACTTTTTTTTAATTTTTTATTTTTACCTTTATTTGAGCGGGCTCGTTTGACGCCTGTTGCCCATTTCGCTCCCGCGGACTGCTTGGCCCGTTTCGCGCCGACTGCACTCTCGTCGACTGCACTTGATGCTCACGAGTCGCGGTCTGCTCCTCCCCGCCGACTGCAGTCGCGTTGTTGCTCCTACTCGCCGATTGCACTCCCGCCGACTATCGCTGGCTCACGTTGATCTGGCTGATTGCTCCCACTGCCTACTCCCACCTGCTCTCGGGACCCGCCTACCTCTCCCGCCTGCCTGGCCTGTCTCTCTTGCCTGGCGTGATTCCTGCCCGCGATCAGGTGAGGTCTCGAGGATCATTATCTTAATTCTCCCCCAAATTTGGGGCATTTTGGATTAGACTTCAGTTGTTGGTAGTTGCCCCAAAATTTGGGCCTTTCTCAAGGATTGGAATTTGGGACTTAAATTTGGCTGCAATGTCCCGAAATTTGGGGCATTGGGATCCATGATCCCGGGATCTAAAAGAGCCCCCAAATTTGGGGCATTTTAAATCAGTCATTGTCCCAAATTTGGGAGCTGAAAATGCGCCAAATTTTGGGACATTTTCAGCAAGGGAATGCAAGCTAGAATGCTCCAAATTTGGGGCATTTTGAGGCAGTCATTGCCCCAAGTTTGGGAGCTGAAAATACTCCAAATTTTGGGCCATTTTCAGCAAGGGAATGCAGGCTAGAATGCCCCAAATTTGTGGCATTTTCAGTAAAAGGAATGCACGCTGAAGTAGCACCAAAGTTCTAGCGTTTTTAGCATTGCTAAAAATTTAACACACGCATGTTGAAATTTTGGCTGCAAATTTATTGAACTTTACTGATTATTTGTCACTTTTATATAGATGGCAGCATTGACATCTATGGGATCTTTATCATCCTCAGCAGGTACTTCGTCAACAACTGGACGAAGTTGAAGCACTACTTGGTCATGGTGGGATGAGGTAGATGCAGAGGTGCCATTGAGAGGTGGAGGGGCTCGCCCTTGGAAATGCAAACTTTGCTCTTATGCCCGCACTAGTGGGGCTGATAAAGTGAGATCCCATCTTCTACACAAGGAGGGGAAAGAGGTGCGTTTTTGCACCAATGTATCAATTGAGAAAAGATAGGAGTTACTTGACCGCATAGCCACTTCTATGGGGAATTCACATGCCAAGAGGACGCCAAATATAGCAGTGGATCCAACAACATGAACTCCAAGGCCAGTAGGGCATGGTGCTTCATGCAGAAGACCACTAGGATTAGTGGCTACGCAGCCTTCTCGTGGGCCATCAATGGCAACAGGTCGTGGTGTTAAATAGAGTTCATTGCACACTTCATGGGAACCAAAGAAAAAAGAGGAAACATATGAAGCAGTGGCACACTTTTTTTACCATGACCATATTGCATTCAAATCAGCCAAGTCACCTTATTTTTTAAATATGGTGACAAAGATTGCAGAGTATGGACCCACATATAAGCCCCCTTTGTCAGAAACTATCATGACTACATTGCTTCAAAAGGAGAAAGTAGCCATAGAGATTGCAATAGCAAATATTTGCAATCAATGGGCAAGAAATGGAGAGACATTGATAGCAGATGGATGGAGTGACACACGCCATAGGTCCATACATGGTGTTGTTGCATATTCTCGTGGAGATGTATACTTCATTGGTAGTCATGATGCTTCAAAGATTGGAAAGAGTGCAGATGTATTGGTATCCGAGTGGTGCGAGGCAGTGCAGGCTATTGGGGCAGAAAATGTAGTGCAGTTTGTGGCAGGTGGTGAACCTACAAACAGGGCAGCAGGAAACATTTTAATGGCAATGTATCCACATATCACCTTTAGTCCATGCATGGCGCATTGCTTGAATAACTTGTTGAAGGATATTGGGGACTTGCCATGGATTGCATCTCTTGTTGCGGAAGGCAACAAGATTATCACATTTATATGTAATCATTAGTACTTGCATGCTGAGTTTCGCAAGAGAAGTGACAAATAACTTTTTAAATACTTGGATACACGATTTGCATGTAACTTTCTTATGCTTGGTCGATTGCACTATTGCAAAGATGCAATTAGGGAGCTATTTGCTAGTGATGAGTATTAAAATTGGACTGGGGCTGCCATTGCTACTGGTGTGTTATGTAATGCATATGTTTCTGATAGAGATTTTTGGGATGAGGTGAATCGCACCAACCAAATGGTTGATCCTATTATGCACATGTTGAGGCTTGCAGATGGCATGGATCCATGCATTGGGAAGATCTATGAAGGTATGGATCGCATGATTGAGAGGTTGGAGAGTTTGGAACCAAATGCAGACAGGTATCAGCAGATCAAGGAGTTATGCATCAGCAGATGGAATGAGTGTGACTCTCCTATGCATGCTGCAACATATGTGCTTAATCCTGAGTTTCAAGGAAAGATGCAAGAAAGAGACCTTGAGGTGGTTAAGGCTTGGAACACATTGCTTGCTAGGCTTTATCTGAGCCGTGAAATGCAATGCAAAATTAAAAATCAGCTCTCTTTGTACCGGGTAACATTAGGGATGTTTGGTACAGAGGATGCACTAGATGACAGGACAAATATTGGGGCTGCTTTATGGTGGGAGGACTACGGGGCAGAAGCTCCAGAGTTGTAGAGTTTGGCTATTCGTATTCTTAGCGAAACAATTAGCTCTTCTTGTTTAGAGCAACTATGGAGCTCATTCAATCACATTCACTCAAAGAAGAGAAATCGTCTTGGTACAATGAAGACGAATGACCTAGTTTATGTGAGCTCCAATCTTCGCTTGCTAGCTCGTACATCACTTGCAAAGGCTGATTCTTTTATACGTTGGGAAAAAGATGACGATGACGATGATGATGGTGATGGTGATGGTGAGAATGTTATTCAGCAGGATGAGCATTCAGGCACAGTGGAGCCATCTTCCATGAATCAGAGCGCTTAAGCCTTAGCAGCTAGCCTTTTGGAACTTTAGAGTATTGACTTGGAAATTGGGGCTCTTGTAACTTGGATCTTTAGACTTTAAAGTTTAGTGCATATTTTTTGTCTTTGCAATGTACACTTGTTGGACTTTATGCAACATTGTTGATTACAATGTTCAGTCATGAATGCGACAATTTATTTTCTGATTACAATGTTTTGAATCTTCATTATTGATGAAACTTGATTATTATGTCTCTAATTTCACCAATTATGGTGGATATGATATCTCTCTCTAGATTCCAAGACTTAAGTGTTGATTCTGTGTGTGTGTGTGTGTGTGTGTGTGTGCCGTCCCTCCATTCCGGTTCCCTAACTTTGGGCGTTCCCCCTGTTCCAGGGGGTCCCGTTCCCGTTCCCGTTCCCGTTCCCGTTCCCGTTCCCCGTTCTTGGTAACGATGGTAATGTGTTTTAGCTCAATAGGCCACCTATACAACAATTGACTTGAATATGAGCAAAGGAAAGTCTTGCACCCTTTAGTTTAGAATTGTGAGATATGTGAATAGGGCCTGCTTGTATGGATAAATGTCTGAGGGAAAAAATATTGAACCTTAGTATTTTATTGAGAGCCTGATGGCAAGCATAAATGGTCATTCCACATTTTTCCACTTGCATTCTACACCATTTCAGGTCGTTGTCACATATGGGGTCTATCGTTAGGGTAAAGGGGCCAGTAGGTTATTAAATTGGGGTGGGGTGCATTGTGCTTTTGGGAGGCATCACTTTATTGGCCCCTTTACGAAAATGCAAATCGGTGCAGAAATTTTGGTTGATGTTGTGGTGCAAAACATGTCCATGTGATTGTAATGTTGCTGAGTTTTTTGATCTTGATGAGTCAGTTCTCTTTATTATCGATATTCTTTACAGTGTGCTCCAAATAGGAATTAGGGAATATGATTGGAATGGGTGCATGATATACTAATGGAAGGTGTAGAACACGTTGAATGTTGCATATTTTCAGACTTGCCAGAGGTAGATCAGATCAGGGTGCTTTATTGGGTACATACAAAATCTTAGGCATTAATACACATCACACATTGATTAGCATTTACTGCATTTAGAAACTTGAGGCATTGACATATTGATAAAGCTCATCTTGTTGGATTTGTTATTGAGGTTTGAATAAAGCTGCATTTTTGAGGTGCCAAATGATGACTTAATATTTGTTCAAATTAAGATTTTTGATTTTCTGGGTCTGCAGCTTGTTTTCTACTAGTGTGAATCAAGCTCTAATTGTGATATGAATGCCTGCAGGTATTCTTTTGGCTGGAGTCACGGTAAAGAAATCTTGGACTCTGGTCAAGCAGGTAGAATTCGGGTTAAAACATATCTGTTTCATCATCTTATGCTTTTGCATTTTCCATGTTCTTAAAGCATTGACACTTTGTATTCTGTGGAATGTTTCTAAATTTCCATGTTCTTAAAGCATTGACACTTTGTATTCTGTGGAATGTTTCTAAATATTTCATACGTATGAAACACAATCCTTAAAAAATTTTATCTTTTTCTGCAACAATGACCAGGAGCTGACATCGAAGTCAGTCCAAGGGGTCAAAGCTCAATGTATTGGCCATTTGCCACTAAAGAGCCTTGTGACCCTTTTTGCTTCGATTACTATCATTGATCTGTTTGTATAACCATTACTTGGAAAATTAAAACATGACACCATCTCATTGCAGAGCATAGGGAGATTGCCATCAATGCAATCAAAGAGTAGTCACCAAGGAACCTTGATGTCCAGGAATGCCAAGAACCACCATCCTTTGAGGAAACCTCTAGAAGCATCTGAGACATACATTGGTGGGTTTGCGAAGCCCGGAATGTGGTCCCAGCATAAGGCAAAGAACTTGTAGCTGGGTACCATATTCCAAGCATACCCTAAGCTTGAAGAGTAAGCCGAGAGACAAGATTAGGCCATGGTGAGAGAATCATAAGCCCATTAGCTTAGGAAGGCATAATAAAAATGGTGATATGCAAGAAGATGAGAGAGAGTGTGACTAGATAGCCCAAATCAATATGCACAAGCATTCAAGGAACATAGAAAGAAAGAAAGATATATTAATGTTTGCAAAAGGCCAATGTGGCCTATGAGACAAAATCAAAGTACATTTGTGTCTAGTATCATCTCATCATGAAAAGTTAAAGAGAAATATATCCTAGTATAGTTTGACATCCAAAATCTGAAGATCTCAATGTCAAACTGTACGAAAACTTTGCAATATGGCGTAGGTCCAATCTGGTGAGATGAATTTGTGTTTATTGAGCTAGTAGTGCTTGTGGTGTTTGGTCAATGGAAGAAATCCATCACTGCTCTCTGCTTGGTTCCCTCCACAAGGAAAGGCCCTTGATGTCTTTGGCCCTTGTATTCCACGACAGCGGTTAGAAGCCCTCACGGAAGAGAGAATGATATCTTTCGCGTATGTTATAGTATACTATACATCTACATATGTAGTGTTTATTTGTCTCCACCTCTCTATCACAGAGTTGGCATATCCTATCTTCTCCTAAAATATCTGTCCATCTACTTGTCTCTATCCCTAGCTGATGGGAGGAGGTGCATATTTGTCCAATTGTAGCCCGCATACCGTGGGAGAGGGGTGTATCTTTTTTTTTTGCAAGTAAAATGGTTATATTACTCAAAAAATTTGATTATAATGGAGTGCTCATGCTCAACAGACTAGCTGGAGCTGACGCAGAGTCACAAATACATCATGTATACAAGCCTCTCAAGGCGATTTGGGGGGGATGGGAGCAAGAAGCCATGGAGGGGGGGTGTATCGACATCTGGGGCTGCCTAGCTGCCAAAGTATGCATGAAGTGACAACGGAGCCCTTGACGAGCCCTGGAATCGCCCTGCACCTGCTCCCAACGGTCGCGGAGGGAGTGGATGATGGAGGTCTAGAGCTCTGCTAAGGTCGCTTGTACTGAAAGTCTCTCTCCATCGAAAGCCTCCTGACACCGCGCCTTCCAGATATGCCATCTAGTAAGACTCCCTATGATCTCCCATACCTTAGAGCAGTTTGCTGTGGACTCGAGTACTCGGCGGATGGGTAGAGCCTCCAAACCGACCACTGTGCATGACCTTGCCTCGATGATGAATATCATGTCTTACATCCCGGCCTCATATAGAAGGTGACGGCCTTGGCTGACTGCCTGCCAGTAGAAAGCTCTCCATGAGATACATCCAAGGCTGGGTGCTATACGGCGAAGGATGCACCATGCTCCTCTTCACACAAGTTGTGCCACCTCGCAAGACTAAAGGCAATGCTTTGGGGTTTTCAGGGGATGCTATGTGCAGCGCTTATAACCTCCTTCCTTCTGCATCTGGGCAAGCCAAATTTCCACCGCCAAGCCTCCATGTACCACCAGCCATAAGAAATACAATACCCTCCTCGGCCTCCAGCTATCCCATAGGGGGCGCTAGAAGGTCCATCGGAAGGGCTCCGTGATGCGGTGCTCCGCCCAGTGCTTGCTACGTGACGACGCCCAATCCATATCCTCCTGCATCAGTACATGTCTGCCAATCCTGGCAGTGTGCTCTAGGAACCGCGGTTGCTTCTTGGTGACTGTAGTGGCCAGCCATAGCCACTCTCCTAGATCCCACTTCAGCTCATTAAGTGGTCTGCCCTCCCAGATGCAAAGGCGCCACTCCCTCAGCTCCTTCCAGCAAACATAGGGGTCCAGTCGCCATGTCTTCCCCTGAAGGCCCACCACCCGAATCCTCCTCCACGACAGGGCAGCTATCCCCTCATCCTGCTGCCCTCTGTCAAGGGCCAGACTCCCCCCCTCTTGAACGGTGAAGAAAGTCCCTTGTGGGGCATTGCCCACTCTACCTGCCACCTATAGGGGAATGCCCGCTGGTGAAAACCTAGCCGTCCAAACCTCTCCGGGCTCTATCGGCTCTTGTATCGGGGGAGTAAGCTACTCCAGAGGTATTATTGCGTCTATCTCCCTTTCGCCTCAACTCCGCTCCTCTCTGGCAGCTTGATACTCGCTACAGCACCTCCTCGTATGCCATCCTATACACCTCTCGCCATGTCCTGATGGTGTGAGCCGGGCTGGCCTCCTAACCAGCCCACTGGATGTGGGGGTGCTCGCCAATCTGTGCCCCATCCTGATCTTTGACCTGGGGGTTTCAGATCACCGGTTGACGGTCTATCTCCTCTTGGCATCTTGAAGGGCTCTGGATTAGGGCCTTATGTAAGCCCTGCCACATGCGGAGTAAGTTGCGTAGGAAAGGTGATCTGGGGGAGGTGATCTGGATTGACGTGAAGATCCATCTCAGGGACGGCCTCCACTCACCGCCGCCTCGGTCTACAATCTTGAAGACCCTCCTGCAATAAAACCTTTCGGGTCTGCTCGCTTGGTGTGAGGCCGTGGACAACTAGCTTGCCCAAGAGGGCCATACTCTGATACTCTAGGTCTATGATCCCAAGCCCTGCCTCTGACCGATGCTGTATGATGGTCGCCCACGCCACTTTGGTCCTTGAATCCTTGGAGCCATCTGACCTTCACCAAAGGAAGTTCCGCACTAGGTGGTGAAGCTACACTATGCAGGATGAGGAGAAGCACCAACATGAGCCGATATACTAGGCCGTCGCTAGGAGAAGCTGGTTAACCCCCAGGGCTTGGCCAACTAGTGAGAGGCGAGCCGTGCTCTAGTACGTCAGCTTTCTCCGGATAGAATCAAGGACAGGAAGAAGCTACTAGGCGGGAATGATGTCGAGGCCCACCTTGAACCCTAGGTACCGGACGGTCTGCCCTCTGCTCACCCATCTAAATCCCAGGTGGACGCTCCACTCCGTGCTAGAGTTTAGGTCTGTGAGGAAACCAACCAACTTTCGCCAGTTGATTTTCGCTCCCACAGCAAGATAGAATACCTTAAGAGCCATCCTCACTCTCTCCAGCGTCAGCTCATCCTCCTCTATGTAGAGTACTATATCATCTGCATACTCTGAGTCTAATAACTTAGTCTCCTCTCTCACTGGAAGTTGGAGGCCGTGTAGTCCGCTCACACGTGTCCTGAGGAAATGGGACATCGCCTCTGCAAAGAGCAGGAACATGTATGGGGCCAGGGGGCAGCCTTGCCGTACCGATCTCTCTAGCCGAAACTCCTATCCATGCCTACCACCTATGAGAACTCTAGTGGTTGCCGATCTATAGAGTGTGGAGACCCTGCGAATCCAAGCCTGAGGGAAACCCAACCTCACCATGGTGCCCTCTAGGAAGTCCTTGTCCACCGTGTCATAAGCTTTCTTAGAATCCAAGAGTAGTACGACCAGTCTCTGCCCATTGTGTTGAGCCCACTCTGTCACCTCAAAGAAGGTGAATACATTGTCCAGTATGGCCCTGGACAAAGCCTGTCTGTGTGTCATGGATGATGTCTGGAAGTAAGGGGCGTAGTCGCCTACCAATCATCTTTGCCAGTGCCTTATAGGCCATTGACAAAAGTGTGGTCGATCTCCAGAAGGAAAGCTCCAACCGGTCTCCCCCTTTGGGGAGAAGACTCATAAGGCCTGGCAAAAGACTCCTTGGCATTTGTCGTGAAGTGAAGATCTCCTGGTAAGCCATTAGTAGGGGGTCCTTCACCACTTCCCAGTAGGTAGTGAAGAAGGCCTTAGAGAGGCCATCCTCTCCCGGGCATTTCTGCCCGTCTTGTGTATGGAAAGCCTTCTCTAGTTCCTTTCCTATGAAAGGGGCTAGGAGGGAGCGTTCCATCTCCTCTATGATGAGGGACGAGATGCGATCCGAGATCTGCTGTCTAAATCGCTGCCCTCTAGCTGAGGCTGTCTCCTGCTGGAACAGGTGACTGTAGTAGCCGGTGGCAATCTCCGTCACCTCGTCTGGGCTAGAACGAGTCCTTCCATACTGATCTCGAAGGCTGTGTATTTGCTCTCTTGAGGAGCGAGGCTAGTGCACTTGGAAAAACTCCTTGCACATCGTATCTCCCTTCCGCACCCAGAAAGCTTTTGAGGTGCGAAAAGAGAACTCCGAGCGCTTGTCCTCTAGGCCAGCAATGGCTGCTCGCGCGCGCACCTCTTGTGCGTGGAGGGTGGGATCCCCTGGTGCCTCCTGTAATAATCTCTGCGTGGCTGCAAGGTCTCGCCGGAGAGCTTTCTCCTCCTCCCAGCTTTGCTGCCTGGTCTTTATGGTTGTCTCTTGGCAGATTCTGCTCGACTCGGCTAGGGCCTTTGCAACCTCCTCTGCGATCCGGTTCATTGTGCCCCACTCCTTGGTCCAAATCTGCTCTATCTGTCTTGTCACCTCCTTCCTCCTATAGATCGAGTTAGGGTTTTGACAAGCTCGTGTGTCTAGGGCAGAGGCTAGGGGATCTAGTGTCAGGAGAACCGGGCAATGATCGAACAATGTGGTGCTTGCCAACTGCCCAATTTGGCCTCCACGAGAGCCACCCCATTCTCCCATATAAAACGTGTCCAACCGCTACAGCAGGACTCCACCTAGCCACTTGTGTTCCCGAGAGAAGTCTAGCGACTTCTTCCTCCTGTGGAAGGCAGGGTCTCTCTAGGCATTGCGTGCTCCTACTGCCAATAGAAAGACCTCCCATGCCTCTTGCTCCTCCCCAACCATACCGTGGTAGTGTCTGCCTCTGCCTTGGTGGTCCTCCAAAGCTTCTAGGTTGTTGAAGTCTCCTCCAACGTGGTCATTGTTTGCTGGCTGTTCCTGCAAATTTCCTTTTTCAGCATGCTGTCCTGGCATTTCAGTTTGCAAATCAGCATTAACAGCTTGCTGTCCTGGCTGTTCCTGTCCATGTAATGTGTCATTTTCATGGGAAATAGCTGGCTGATCATTTCCAGCATCATTTCCTGCATTTACAAGTTCATTAACAGCAGGTATTTGCTGTTGTACAGCGGGCACATTTTGCTGTCCAAAAGGTATTTCTTCTCGGAATACAACCCTACGGACCTCCTCAGTCTTTTCGGGCTGTTTGCGCATGTGATCTTCCCAGAAGATAACGTCATTGCTGCGTACTATTTCCTTTTTTCGGGATCCCATAATTTATACCCCATTTCACCCTCATCACCATATCCTAGGAAAATGCATTTACAGGACTTTGGCTCAAGTTTGTTGCGTTTTTCTTTACGAATGTGCACAAAAGCCTTGCAGCCAAACACTTTCAGATGAGCATATGAAGGTGGCTTTCTCGACTACGCTTCTTGGGGAACTCCCCCCCTTAAAGACCTGTTTGGTGACCGATTAATCAAGTGAACGGTTGTCATAATAGCCTCTGCCCAAAAACCATGGGGTAATGCAACATGAGACAGCATCGTATGGACCTTATCCTGTATGGTCCGATTCGTACGATCTGCAACTCCATTTTGGGGTGGATTACGAGGGGCAATTAGCTCTCTCTTTATCCCTTTGCTGTCACAAAATGCCTGAAAGGCTTTGGACACATATTCCCTACCATTGTCAGAGCGAAGACACTTAAGTGTCTTATATGTCTGATTTTCAGCGAATGCCAAGAATTTTTTAAACTTGTCAAGCACTTCATCCCTGCTACGAATAGGGTAAACCCATACTTTCCGTGTAGCATCATCGAGAAAGGTGACAAAATATTTGTTTTCCCCTAAAGATAATCCTGGCATTTGACATACATCTGAATGTACTAACTCTAGATGAGAAGATTTCAAAGAAAGAGACTTTTTGTGAGACGTCTGTGCATGTTTGCCATAAATACAATGATCACAATGCTCAAAATCAGTATAACGAAGACAAGGCAAGTAACCCAAACGAGAAAGCACTTTCATTCTTGTCGGACTCATGTGTCCCAACCGGCCATGCCACAAAGAAACACTTGGTTGCTCGGTCACGGCAACAACATGGTCAATCACACTAGATACATGATGTGGATACAACGTATCACTCTTGCAACCTTTGGCAATAACCCTAGATCTCTTATAGATCTTTCATTTTCCATCATCAAAGGTGGTATGAAAACCATCATCATCTAGCTGCCTTGTGCTAATCAAGCTCTTCTTGAGCTGCGGTACATGCCGGACATGCTGAAGTGTAAAGACAGAGCCATGTTGAAATTGTAATTGCACACTGCCAATACCTGTAATCTCACATGCATAGTTGTCCCCAAGATGGACAACACCATGTTGACCCCCTGTATAGGCGGAAAACCACTCACGATGAGGGGTGACATGAAAGGAAGCACCCGAATCAAGAATCCAGATATGTATGTCATCATCTGTATTTGCAAGTAAAGCATGTGCAGCAAAATGTGAAGAGACAAATAGTACATCACTCTCACTGTCATTGTCATGAGTGACTACATTCACCTCTTCAATTTTTACATTGCTCTTCTTAGGCCGACTATCCTTTTTCTCTTCCTTGCAATCATATGTGTTCTTGCCTTTTCCTTTCTCTTTCTTCCATTTGTAGCAGTCACGTTTAAAGTGATCCTTCTTGCCACAATGATGGCATTCAATATCTTTACCACGTGATTTACTGCATCCCTTGCCATTATATTTGCCCTTTTGCATTGATCTGCCCCTAGTATGCAAATAACTGGAAGACTTATTGGATGCATTGTTCAGCCGATTCATCTCTTCCATAAGTAGAGCACTCTCTACATCAGCATACAAAAGGATCACATTAGAATTGCTCATAGCAGTCTTGAATGTATCCCAACTCTCTGGTAGAGTGCAAAGCAAGAAAGTACCCTCAAATTCCTCATCAGTCATGAACTTCAAGGCAACTAGCTGGCTGAAATTGGAGTTAAACTCACTCAAGTGAGTAGACATTGCTGTACCTTCTTTCATACACAAATCCATAAGCTTTTTCAACCAATACACTTTACTTCTAGCACTCTTCTGTGCATACAGTTCTTCCAGTCTAGTCCATATAGCATATGTAGAATCCAAACCTTCAATGTTGAAGAGCAAGGCATAAAAAATCGATAGCTCTATGGTTGAGCGTGCAAGCTCATTCAACTCATCCCAATCGTCCTGATCCATGTCCGCAGGCTTTGCCCCTTTAGTTTTGATTGGCTTTGCCTGCTTCTTTTGCAACAGGATATTGTAGCACTGTTTTGCCACACTGCAAAATCATGTGCGCCTTCAAGCTTCTTTATATGCATCAAATTATTGCTGTCATTGCTGTCAGCCATGGTTTTCAGCCCAAATTGACCTACAAACAAGTACCAATCAGCGATAAATGACCACGCAGAAGTATAGATTTCAGATTTGTAATTAAGTTTACAGAAGCACCAAACCAAGTGCTACAACATTGTCCAACTGATTACAGCTGTTCCAAAGGGCATGTGCATCACATTACATGAGAAATCCCAAAATTTCAGCTGCAATTTTTGTTGTACATGTACCTACGGGCATAAAATTCAACACGAACGGTCAAAAGCCCCAAAATTTTGTGCTCAAAGCGTCAAACACACATCTGCATTTCCTCTCTCATGCATAGGACTGTTCAATTTTGCCAAAATAAAGCAATTTCAGCAAAACCCCCAAATTTTACCAAGTGTTGATGTTCAAATTGCGTGGAATTCAACTTGCATGTACATAAAATGACCAAATGCTGCACAAATTTTGCCCAAACTGCAAAAGCCCCAAATTGCATGAGGTCCAATGTGCCTCAATGTCGAGAAATTGGGTTAATTTCAGCCCAATTTGTGCATGTACATGAAAAGCCCCAAATGTCGGGGACAAAATGTCACAAATTCCTGCAAATTTTGAGACGAATATCACTGTTTTATCTTGCTCGCACCAAATCTGGACAAATCCCCAAATTTTCCAAGTCCTGCGTGCACTAATTTCAGTGAAATTGAAAGAATTTCACTAAAATGTGAAAAACTCCAAAATTCCCGGGAAAATGTGCATCGACTTTTCAATTTTTGAGTCAGATTGTCCAATTCAGTGTTGAGATTTCCAGAATCGAGAAAAGCCCCAAATTTCTGAGCCGATTTTGCACAGAGCTGAGATTTTGTGCTTACGCACGTGAAACCTTGTCAGTGGGTAAAAGAAATTCCAAAAAAGATTGAAATTTTGGAAAAATTCTGACGGGTCCGTTGATCCGTCAATCGTGCGTTGTGATGCTCGCCTATTTGCTGTTACGTGCTGGTCGCCCCGTTGAACACGACGCCTGTCACAGGTCCCTCACGCCGTGTTAGCTGGTCGCCGTACAATCGCCCCGTCGCATGCGGTTGTCGCCTGTCACGTGCAGTTGTCGCCTGTCGCCGTGCAACTGTCACTTGTCGCACGCTTGGTCCATGCTTGCTGCAGTCGACTGTCACTGCTTGCAGCTTACACCTGTGACTCTCTTGCTCGCCTTTGAGCTTTCGTTAGGAGGAAAAACTATGGGGCATGCAAGTACGCTTTGACGCAAGTTTGGACGGCGAACTCCAGTCCTCCATGGTGGCCCTTGGCCGAACCAGAGGGGTAATAGATGCTCCAGGTGTGTGGTACCATCAATGCATCTATCAGCCAAGTTGAGAGTTGTGACTCTGTACATTGGTAGAAACAGGTTGCCTGTGCTAGGGGCTACTTGATCACATCCCTTGGAGCTCTCCACTGTGGGGGGGCTTGAAAGATCATGCTCACGTGTGGTACCTCGGCTCCAGCCCACCAATTAATGCCCATCATGCAACCAGGCCATTGCTATGCAAACAGTGCTAGTCCTTTTTCTCCCATCCACTGGGAGGTGTGGTCCGCCACCTGACTCTTCAAATCCTCCTCAATCTGTGTCATTGTCCAATCCCCCGAGTGAGAGGACTGAAGGAAAAAAGTGTAGTTAGATCCATATGGTGGTGGTAGTAGATGGACCTTGCCCCTCCTTGACTTACGTACCACGAAGATCCCCACCTCTAGAGGTAGTGGGAACTCTCCACGCTTCACAACTCTTAGGTAGGACTATGGGCCACTGCAGAAGAACTCTTGTGGCAACAATTGTGCATGTTTGGGGAAAGTGTGACGGGCGGCAGGGGCAGATGAGCTGGTGGTTGTGTGGGAGGGGGAACACTGCTAGTGCGAGGAGGATCTGGGCGTGTGTGGCTCATCGCCACGTGTGGGAGGAGGGGGGTGGGTCTAGGGGGGGATCTCCTTAAACGGGTGCGGATCAGGGGGGGTGCTCGGCAGGGGGGTGGTGGGGGGTCGGGGGATGGAAGGATGGTCGGAGGCATAGTTGTTTTCAGACACGTCTGAAATGAATTTCAGACGTCTGTAAACATCTGAAAAACAAACGTCTGAAAACCCCATATCAGACTTGACGTTTTTCTAAATTAAAAAATGTTGACGACTTTACACAAAAGCATACAGAATGTGGTCGCCTTTATCTGCCGACTCTTTCCCTAGATCCAGGCAGTCTGAAACACACACTCCCGAGGAATCGTGACTGAAAACAACAGAACTCAGCCTGAGGAACTCACGAGTCTGAAGTCTGAAGTTTGAACTTTGAACCTTTGGAATATGAAGTTTGAAGACTGAAGTTGTTGCCACTGGCCAGTTGGAACTTGGAAGTTGGAACATTGAAGTCTGAAGATTCAAGAGAAGATTACAGGCCTCTCTCTCAGTTTGTAAGTTCTGTGCAGTGTGAGGTTATCTGAGGCTCTGAGGCTCTGAGCTGAGCTCTCTCTCTCTCTCTCTCTCTCTCAGCCTTCAAAGTTTAAACTTCAAGTTCAAAGACTGCATAGTGCAGACTCTAGAGTCCAAACTCCAGAGCACTGCAGAATTCAGATTGGTGACTGGTCAGTGGGTCACAGCAAAATTACTATTATGTCATGACTTATGACTCGTGTCTTCATTAAATTTGTATCAGATTTTAACTTTTGAAGATGGGAAGAAAGCGGAAAGCTGAATGGGATCATGTTACTGTTGTCAAAATAGTTGGAAAAGGGCAGAATACATGTAAATGCAAATATTGTGGACACACTTGGGATGGTGGCCCACTACGCATAAGGGCACATATTTTGGGATTGTCAGGGCTTGGTGTGGAAAAATGCACTGCTGCACCACAAAGTGCAAAGGATATATGTCGTAGATTGCATGTGGGTGTTGGAGGGCAAGGGTTCACAACAAACATTGATGCAGCTGTATCTGATTTGGGAGATGCTTCTCATGTCAGTGGGCGTGGCTCTAGCAATGTAGATGTAAGTGTTACTGTTGGGTAGCCTGGACAATCAAGCTCTCAAGAGCATGTGAGCAAAAAAAAGAAAGTGGCCAAATCACAGGGTGCTTTAGCAAAAGCATGGGATTTGCAAGCAAGAAAGGAGGCAGATATTGCTGTTCGTCGCTTCTTCTATGCAGAGGATATTCCATTTTGGAAAGCAAAGAGCCCATATTTTCTTGGCATGCTAAAGGCAGTTGGGCAAGTGGGTCAGAGCTACAAACCACCTTCGTATAACAGTCTACGCACGAAGGACCTTGTGGAGGAGGTCAAATGCATTGACCGTGAATTGCTTGACATTAGGGAGAAGTGGAAGAGATATGGATGCAGCATTGTCTGTGATGGATGGTCAGATGCAAGGCGTAGGCCTATTATAAATGTTATGGCTACATCTATTTATGGTTTAGTGTTTTTAAAAGCTGTTGATACTAGTGGTGAATACAAGTCTGGGGAGTTTATCTTTGGCATCTTGAAAGATGTGATCCTTGATATTAGCCCAGATTATGTGGTGTAGGTATGTATGGACAATGCAACTAACTGCGTGAGAGCAGGTGATTTGATTGAGCAGGAGTGGCCTAATATTTTTTTTACTAGATGTACATGCCATTGCTTGGATCTTCTGTTAGAAGATATTGGGAAGCTTGCTTGGATTGCCCCTGTGTTGGCTAAAGCAAATAAAGTTGTCACATTTGTTACACGTAAGCATACAATATTGGCACTGTATCGTCAATTCAGTCAAAAAGAACTATTGAAGCCATCGACCACACGGTTTGCTTACATGTTTATCATGTTAGTGAACTTGTTGGATGAGAGATGCTACAATGGTTTATGGCGTATGGTTGTTAGTGATGTCTAGGTAAGGAAGAAAGCTTCACGTACAGTAAAGGGAATGGAAGTAGCTGAGATTGTTTTGGGTGCATGTTTTTGGAATGATGCCAAGATGATCGTTAAGATTTGTGCACCTATTCTTAAAATCCTCGGTCTTGCTGATAGAGAAGGGACCACGATGGGGCTTTTGTATGAGATGACAGATCGGATGATAGAGAAAATGGATTCCTTGGAAGGAGTGACTGAGTCTAGGGTGTAAGAAATCAAAGGCCTTTGTGTTGACAGATGGGATATGATGCACTCCCCCTTACATGCTGCAGCCTTTGTTTTGCATCCTATTTGGAGAGCCAAGAATCCTGATAGCGATAAGGAGGTGCATGAAGGATGGATGACAGTGATAGAGAGGTACACAAAATATGATGTGGATATGTAGGGTGTTCTATGTGATGAGCTTGACATGTACAAGTCGGAATCAGGTGCATTTTCTCGGCCACTTGCAAGAGATGAGAAAAGAATGCATCAGGGTGTGAAATGGTGGGAGACATTTGGCCCATGCGTACTTAGATTGCAGCAATTGGCTTTAAGAATACTCTCACAAGGATCTTGTGCCTCTCCTTGTGAGAGAAATTGGAGCACATTTTCACTGATTCAAACAAAGAGAAGGAATAAATGGCTTCCAAAATGTACTGAGCAGCTTGTATATATTCATACAAATTTTCGTCTTATCAATAAAATTAAGGAATCAGGCTATGAAAAGATTGAGGTTACATTGGACATGCTTAACAAGGAGAAGGATGATGATAGATTGCTTGCATTGCAGCATATACGAGAGGAAGAGGACATCGTAGCCTCATTGCCAGTGCCACAGAGGGAGGCAAGCACTAGTGATGCTCCTGGCTCGAGTTCTCTTGGTCCACATCAGAGGGAGGATGATGATGATGATGATGATGATGAGCAGGAGGAGGAGGAGGAGGAGGAGGACTGCACTCTTGAGAATGATGAAGATGATGAGTAGATTAGTTGATGACAGATGAATCATGAATCATGATATATGATGTGATTCTATTATGCAGTTTTCAGTTTTGCTTTTGGTTGTTCCCTTTCAGTTTTTAGTCTACTATGCAGTTGGCATTGGGCAACTTGGCTTGAATCTTGATGACAGATGTATCATGTATCATGTCAATTCCTTGAAAGTTGAATGATGAATGATGAATCCTTCTATATTAACTCAAACTCTTGAGTCTCAGTTTTCAAAGTTCAAGAGTTGTGCATTGTTCTTTTATTTTGAAATTAGCACATGTTTATCATATCTTAAAGTTATGTATTTTTCTCATATTTTGTTAAGAATATGTTAAAAAATTAGGGTCATGTATGATTCAGGTGTAGGGTCTGAATCATACTCGTTTTATACTTTCATACGCGTTTGTGTTTGACGTTTGATTCACGTATGGAAAAACTATGGTCGGAGGTATGTGTCCGGTGTAGGGGTTGTGGACCACGGTCAGTGGGGGGGCATGGGAAACCGGGAGGGAGGTGTGTGGGGGTTGTGGGATCTCAGGCGAGGAAGTCTGTGGTGCAGGTGATGGATGTGGGGCCTGTGGTCTTGTCGGGTGGGGCGGGCGGCCGGGGGGGGGGGGGGGAGATGCAGAGCGCTCTGCCGAGGTGGCGTCGCTCTCTCTTCTGCCCCCTGCTGTCGAGGTTGGGTTTGAGGGGCTGTCTGCGGCCCCCCTTGCCGTCTCCCTCTCTGTCGTCTCTAGACCCGTGTGAAGCCGTCAACGTCCACCTGTGGGCCTGTCGACGGAGCTGCCTTGGCTTGGAAACACGTACAATTTGCTGCTTGATCCCCAAAGTCATGGCAGCGCAAGTAGTGCCCTGGTTGCCTAGTCACAATGACCTGTTGCCTAAAGGAGTGACCTTGAGCCTCAATCTCTAGGAACTTTGGTATGCTTTTTGTGTCTTTCACGGCTACTTGTACCTTTGGAACTCCTGCAGTTGTCGCTGCATCCCCGAAGGAAGCAGAGAGAACCGTGCCAAAGAGCCGACCAAAGTTCTCCACTAATTGGCGGTACTCTACTGCAATATCGGGGAAACGTAGGG
This sequence comes from Lygodium microphyllum, assembly GCF_053477565.2. Taxonomy (NCBI): domain Eukaryota; kingdom Viridiplantae; phylum Streptophyta; class Polypodiopsida; order Schizaeales; family Lygodiaceae; genus Lygodium; species Lygodium microphyllum. The sequence continues at coordinate 58,970,967 of NC_141163.1, forward strand.
TGACCGGGTGTTTGAGAAAATTGTTGTGGAGCGCAAAAGACTCCACTGTAAAGCTGCTATACCAGGGAACCATGTAGATGACCCCCTTTGTGGAGGCATAAGGCGATTTCTCCACTAACTCACGGGCTGTGTCTGCAGAGGTGAGTGAAACCATAGATATCCCTCGGCCCATGAGAACTGCTTCCCTAATCTGCGCTGTGCCAATGGGCAGTGTGGAGTGGAGCCAATCTCGCAACTGGGCCCTCGATGGGGAGTGCCCAACGACCTGACCAAAGATTGTTGTTTCTTTCAGCTCCAACTGTGTGGCCCGGACGGCCAAGAGCTGTTCCTCAGAAAGGATGATGCGCAAGGTGTTTGATTGGGGGGACTGAAACCAACCTTCCTTCTCGATTAGGGTGGTTTAACCTGATTAAGCACTTAATTACAGCAATCAGCAAATGAACATAAACTGAAATGCTCACTTTACCTTCATAAACTTGGATAGTGGACACCTTGTTGGCCCCAAAACTGGCGCCCCTTTCGGTATTTCTTTAATTTCAATTGCTGATGGATAAATTACAAGCCGAGATTTCACGATCCCCTTGGCTGATTCAAAAGCCCCTTGCTGTTCCAATAATCAGCAAAGCATTTGGGCAAATTGCCCCTTGATTTTCACTCAGGACTTGGTCTAATGGAACCCCAATCGGTCAAATGCTGTCCCAAATTCACAATAGATGGGCTGGCATCTGAAATCCTCACAATTCCACGAATTTCCGGTGCTGATTTCAGTGTACAATGCCTTTGACTGATGGCACGGGTCCCAAGGTGCCTGCTAAACCCTAATTTCTGCTGTAAATTGGGGTTTATTGCAGAAATTACAGATCAGCCCACAAAAAATGGCCGAAATCTCCTCCAAATGGCTGAGAATTGGTGAGAATGGCTGAGCACAGGCTGAAGGAGATGAGAGAATGCTGTAAAGAGAGAAATTTTTGAGATTTGTCACGAAGAACTAATCAAAATCAGTTGCTGCCCTGCTGAACCAGCCCCAAACGGATGCACCAACAACAATAGGAGCATCAGAGACTGTGATCTTCAGGAGAAAGTGCATCAGTAGCAATTGCCAGCTTCCCAAGGTCAAGAATATGCAATCTCCATCACCAAAATGGTCTCGAATGGCTAGGAAATGACCCCAAAAGTTGGCAGCAATAGTCCAACACCTCTTTCCAACAGCTCCAAAATGAAAAAACGAGATTTCCCTCTCCCTTCAGCCCTATTTAGCCTTTCCCCCACATCGATTTTCAGTAATTTTCAGCCATTTAATTAATTTTCAGAATTAATTAAATCCAGCCCTTAATCCATGCCCAGAAAACTGACCTTGTCCATCCAAAAATTAATTGGCTAGGCCATTTGCAACCCAAAGTGGTCGCATGCATTAATTGACCCTTGGACAAGCATTAATCCATTAATTAATGCCTAGTCCCTAGTGTCACCACTGACACTTAATGGCTAATTGATGGTCCTAGGGACAAATTGATACCAAAATTCACCTAAAATCTAATAAGTGTAACTTGTTACAACTTTTGCCTTTGACACCCAATTGTTTCACAGGGTCCTTCGGCCTTCAACTGTGAAAAAGTAGCTTGCACCTTACATGTGTATCTTTTAATTGCACATTTGATTAATCCTTTAATCAAATGTCAATTAAACATAAGCAAAGCATCAAATTTTAACGTCCTCGTGACAGACCACGCCCTTGAACTCCTTGCAATCGTCCTCGATTGCAGTGTAATGTGTCAAAGCAAACAATATTGCACTGGAATTTTCACAAGGCATCATAGTCAACACAACATTGGCCACTTGTAGCTAATTATCTCATATGCCCACCATCTGCTGAAAATTTCCAGTCAGCATAAACATAACATAAAGCTCAACAATAGTCCAGAACTGTTGCCAGAAACTCATCGGATGCATCCCAAACTCTTGTCTCTCAACAGTGCTGAGTACACAACCATAGTAAAGCATAAACCGAGCCGAAACCATGGCTGAATTGTCAATGGTATTCAATACACATGTTGCTGTCCATAGAACCAGCCGAATACCACTGAAACTAATGATCATACACTGAAAACCAGCACTCGGTAATCAGTCTCTCATGATCATAACCTGATGCGAATGTACAGTTGTAGAGCTGTACTGAAAACCATACCCATTTGCATACATACCATAGTGACTAGTACACTGAATAGTGGTCTCATGGCAGACATACTGTCAGCACAGTACCTTGGATGCATGCTGAATACATTCGAGATCCACTATATACAAGAGCAGTCCATTCTTGGAGGAGTGGAAGTGCTACCTTCCCCTTGAGTATCAGGTGGTACTCTGGACCCTTGCCTTGCTGAACCTGAAAGAGCCCGATCCAAAGTCAACTCTAACTGAAAGGCATCAAGGTAAAGCTGCAACAACTAAGGATGGTGTAACGTGTCCACCTGTTCTCTTTTAGGACACGTCTTAGTAGTCTATCGGAAAGAGAGTCTAGAAAGCTCCGTCTGGCACTCCGATGGAATGTTACGGGGTTTGCGATCTAGGACTTTCCGTGTCTGCCAGGTAGCGGAAGTATTTCGGCCGTTCCCACTTAGGACCGACCTGAATCAGGGTTTCTCCTAATGGTCACTTTTCTAAACGGCAGCTAGCGACGAACCCCCAAGCGAACTACTTTACGCAGAAACGCCAGGGATGAAGCGGATTCATGTTGCACTTGGTTCAAGGAGAATGGGAAATGAGAGGGATGCAAGGCTCAACCTCTCTGCCCATAATGCATAGTCCCATTCCGTTCCCCTAAAACATCATAAATCGGGATTCTAGTAACCTAAAACCTAGGTCAGCACCCTTGCTGTTCATTTCCTTTGAGAAGAGATTCTTGCTTTCCATTTCGATTGAGAAACGTTTCTGGCCAACCGGGACCACCCATCTGTAGGACGGACCCATGGCCACATCTACCGCACTTTCCTCAAGGTTGCTTTAGTTGTCTAATTACCTACCACATTTAGTTGGACATGCATCAAGTAGCTTCATTAATTAGCCAGTTAGACACTGGTTCCTTCACTTAATCTTAGCACTTGACATAGAAAAACAATGTCAAACAAGTTTCTTTTCAATAGTTTATCTTATTTATCTTTGGAATACATCCATAAAGTCCAGTCTGCAGGCTAATCCATAATCCGCCCGAAGGTAATCCATAATCCGCCCGAAGGCTATCCAGCAATCCACAGGGATTACTAATCCAAGATTCCGCCCGTAGACTAGTATGCGGGCCTCGAGATCCAATCCCGAGTCACGTTGGCCTCTTGTGTAGGGCCTGGAAGGCAAGGGATTTACGGCCAGAGCCCCCCCTGGCACCCAAGCGTCCTCTTGCTCTAAGTAGCGCTCAGCGGAGAGACCTCACGTGGCGGGTTCGGTCCACGTTCCCAGCGTGGCTAACAACCCCCTTGGTTAGGGTTAGGCAAATAGTCGGGGGTAACTGAAGCTGCCTCTCCCTTCATGCCTTCAACCTGAAGCATTAATTAACTTTCCATCAATTAGTTCCTTGAGCAAACAATGTAAACAATGCTCCTAAACTGTTACAAGCACAATCAAACCAGTGGTCGTTTATTTGGCCAACTGCTAAGGAGTGAATCATTCTCTCCGAATGCATCCAACATTCGATCCGGGATCAATTGCAACTTGGCAAGATTCCCAAGGGTTTGTTTGTTCACCCTTTTGTCCTTGGGTTGGGGCCATACCATGTTAACCCAACTTAACCAAAACCTTAGGTTTCATACATTAACAATAAATCCTGGTGACCATGTCGCTCCAAGTTGTTGACTGATCTTTTGCTTCCAAGCAAATACCTAATTTTCCTTAACTTGGCAATTTTTCCCCAAGAAAGGTGATGTAAGAGGATGACTACTCATCCTCGTGCAAGTTAAACTTGCACAAGAATCTGCCAACCTCATTCCAAGGAATGGCAAAACTCTCTCATGTTCAAACCATAAGACCATGCGACGTTGCTACTTGTTGCACAAGTGTCGCATCTATTCCATGGGATTATTTCACCCATTGAACGGTGTTTTCTGGTCAAGGAATTATGTTTAGACAAGAAGCAGGGTTTAGGGTGTCTTCTTATCCAACCCAATCCTAAATGCACTAGGCCGATCGGTCCTAGGGATTCCAACTCAATCCGAGTTTTAGCATTTGAACGACTGATCCTTAGGGTAGAAACCCTAGATCGTATTTGCAAGAGCGTCCAATTGACCCAACATTGCGTGAATGTGGATAGATCCTTTGGGTATGAGGGTTTTGACTTGGCAACAAGTGCGAAACTAGGCCAAATCCTTAACGTGCTAAACCCTAGTTAGCACTTGGGGTATTTATCGTATTGATTGAACCATGCCTATACAAATCCCTTGCGGGTGAGGTGATTAGATAATTCGATCTACTTGTCTTGCGACAAGGACGAACCATTCCTAGAGATGTTAACTTGATCTAAAGGAAAAAACTAGTTGCAACATGTCACAATTCACGTAAACACGCGATTCATTGCTTCTATGTACCACTACATTCGCAATAACCCTATCCTTCCTTGTTAAAATCAAAACGCATGATAAATTGAAGGATAACTTACATAGGACCTACTAGGATTTTACATTCAAGAATCATGCATGCAACTCTTTTTCTAAGCTTTAGAATTTCATGCTTTAATAAACCATGCAACCTTTCCCTAAATACAACTCTTGATGAATGAATTTTGCGCACGACGAATGTACAACAAGCAATCCTTCCTTGTTAAAATCAAAACGCATGATAAATTGAAGGATAACTTACATAGGACCTACTAGGATTTTACATTCAAGAATCATGCCTGCAACTCTTTTTCTAAGCTTTAGAATTTCATGCTTTAATAAACCATGCAACCTTTCCCTAAATACAACTCTTGATTAATGAATTTTGTGTACGACGAATGTGCAACAAGCAATCCTTTTCTAACTACAACGTAGTTAAATGGAATTCATGCCAATTAAAGCTAGAGTTAACCTATTCCATGCAAGCTCATAGAATCATTTCCATGCTCTGCTATTTCCTACGGGTGTTAACGACCTTTCCCTAATGAATCATTATAATGAAGATATTGCCTAAAAATGCGACACATGCCTAATCTTTCCATGTCTAGTCAAAGGTGCACTTAATAATTTCAACCTTATAATGATAGGCAATAGGTGTTCTAGGCTCGTCACTTTGAAATGCATGTCAGGGCAACATACTATTAAGGACGTTAGATGGATAGACAATTTCTTTATATTGAAAATACTAATGACCCAATTTCATGTTATGAATTAATTCTGGTAATTGTTCAAATAGTCAATTTATTTCCAATTGCATTTAACTAGGCTAGGTGAATTTGACATGCATAGGTGCTTCCTAATCCATGAAGTTATCGTGCTTCATGCATTACTTTTGCGTGGAATCAAAATAGTAAAAATGTGGGCTTGTGGGCTTGGGGAGATGTCCACGTGAATGTTAGGAGAAGAACCTCCCACAGGCGCGACTTGCGACTTCTTGGGGGCCATCATAGGCATGATTACGGACTTCCGGTTTGCCTTTGCCCTTATGCGATCTGTGAATCTCCTCAACCTTGGTAAGTAGCCTCAAGATCTTGCCCTTCTTCCTCGTACGCAGGAGATACCTTCACGGAACTTCGGATCTTTAAAAGGCCGGGGCTTGTGAGACTTGGGCTTAAGGGAGGCCTTGTGGGAAAAAACTTATGGTATTGGGGCTTTACGAGAACTTGCGGGAATGGAGCTTTACGAGGGCTTGCGAGAATTGGGATTTTTACGGGCAGGCTTATGGGATTTGGGCTTTTACGAGGAAGCTGCGAAAATAGAGATTAATGAGCTCGGTTTTAAACCCGGGAAGGCTGCAGGAACAAGGCCCAAAGCCTTATCCCTTAGAAGCTGTGGGAATGGGTCTTATGGAAGCTCCCCTCTCTTAGAAGCTTAATAAGAAGCTTCTAAGAAGCTTTTGGTGTATCCAGAACATGACGTACATAATGAATGGGGAGGAGTGTGACGAATCGGATGGCGCCAATGTTGAAGACGAGTGGCGGCGATGGGTGGCGGCCTGGCAGCAATCACAGAGGCGGCATACAGCAGGCGTCGGCGGCGAGCCACAGAGGCGGCATACAGCAGGCGTCGGCGGCGATTTCTCCTTCCCTCCTCGATTTTGCAGCATGGCGCCGTCCTTTGCTCTCCCCCCTCATCACCCACTAAGGGGGGGTTTATATAGGGCTTAAGGGGGTTGGGGAGAGAAGCTCCTCACGTGGCCTTTGCATGGCTTCCCCCCCCCCCCCCCCCCCCCCCCCACTTATGCAGCCCACAACTCCACCTAGCCCATCCCTCCCCACAGTCCCTCTCCTCCAGCCATGCATCGGATGGGAAAAAGGGATAAACATAAAAAAAATTTGCATTAATATTATCCATTTTGCCCCTCCCAAGAGGGTGTTTCCCTGCGGTTATGCGGATTTGAACCCCCGGGCTCGATTTTCCAATGCGGAGGTCCCGTTTTCACGTGCGTGGGTTACGGATTAAACTGCCGGCAATCACAATGCGGAAGATAACCTTGCATAGGGTTTACGCGGCGTGCGGGGAGTCAAGTTTGGCAATATTTCGAGGGGGAGTATTATAGATGGTCTGCCAAGTTATCCTCTTCCATCCATTTAGCATCCATTGGTAAACAGTTGTGAAATTTCACCCAATAGCTTATGGAAGCTTTACCTTTGACCTTTTCTCTTTATGTGCCAAAATCTGCTCAGATACCAATATCTTATTCAGCTCCTCTACATTGGACTAAATTTCAGCAGATATATCCTTAGGCACATCAGCATAAAAAGGCCTCAACAAGCTCACATGAAAAGCATAGTGTATCCACTAGTGTAGAGGCAATTTCCATGATAGCCAGCATTAAATGAAGCATTTGCATGACCAGCACTCATTCCTTGAGCCCCAAAAGCACGACAGGGTATCGATGCTTGCCCCTATGCGTGATTTTGCACACCAAGCATCATACCGATGCCACCATACATCGGATTATGCATTCCATGAGCCATACCCGAGTGCATTGGGTTATGCAAGCCATGCATTGGTTGCTGAAAATTATGGGGAGGTGTGCCATACATTCCCACATTCAGTCGCTCACCCACCATAGCATGAAAAATTGTGCTACCACCAAAGTAAGCTGGCTGCCTCAAATTCTCATGCAAACCTTGCTGTCCAAAAACCATAGGATTAGCATTTACATCATGAACTTGCATTTGCATTTCTTACCCAACTGGCACCAACTGCTTTTGACCATGAGCATTTTTAGGAGCATCTTGAAAAGGCTTTGGCTTGTTCTTTGGTGGATCTGATTGTCCCGAAGTTCTAGAAGAGGATTTTCTCTTCTTGCCCTTGTTGTCCTTCGTAGGAGTGTTCCAAAACCGAGTAAACTGAGGATCTTTTGCCAATTCAACAAAGATATTGGCTGCTACCCTCATTCAATTCTTGAATGCAACATCGAATTCTATTTCCCCTTGTTGATCATCATCCTCTTTCTGCATTGAGGGTCCAACATCTTGGCCTTCAGCCACATTTTCAGCATGTTGTCCATGATTCGTGCCTTGTCCAAGATCAGGCATTGCATTTCCTTCTTCCCCATGTGAATGTGCATCATGAGAGGCATCATCACTGCTTGATTGTATCCCACTGTATGAAGACATCTTGCTGTAATTTCTCAGCTGAGCACAAAAATCAGCATTAGCACAAAGCTTTGGCCTGTAATCAGGTGCCTCGGGCCCACCAAATCAAGAGATTTGATGTATCCCGGCAATGGAACTATGTAACCAGCCCTCCTTCTTGGAATGGGTGGTGATAACCTGATTTAAGAGTTAATTACAGCAATAAATAAATGCACATAAAATGAAATACACACTTTACCATAACATTCTTGGACAGTAGACACCCTGTTGGCCCCAAAATTAGCGCCCCTTGCGGTATTTCTTTAGCTTTCATTCAATTGGAAGGAGTACAACTCGAGATTCTTCAATCTCCTCTTGCTAACCAATTGCTCTTGCTGTCATAAATGACCAGCAAGTCTTTTGAGTCATTTGCCTCTTGATTCACCCAGGACTTCTTCTCCAATTTGACCCTTGGTTGGCCAAATGTTGCCCCATATCAATTCGGGATGGGCTGGCTCTTGAAATCCCTTGATAATCTTCAATTATCAGCTTGCTGATTTCAGTCCCTTGAGCCTTCAATCTCTGGCACGGATCCCAAGGTGGCTGCTAAACCCTAATTCCTGCTGTGAATTAGGGTTTACTGCAGAAATTACAGATCAGCCCACCAAAAATGGTTGAGATCTCCTCCGAATGGCTGAGAATTGGTGAGAATGGCTGAGCATAGGTTGAAGGAGATGAGAGAATGCTGTAGAGAGAGAAAATTTTGAGATTTGTCATGAAGAACTAATCAAATTCAGTTGCTGCCCTGCTGTACCAGCCCCAAACGGATGCACCAACAACAATAGGAGCATCAGAGACTGCGATCTTCAGCAGAAAGTGCATCAGCAGCAATTGCTAGCTTCCCAAGGTCAAGAATATGCAATCTCCATCACCAAAATGGTCTCCAATGGCTGGGAAATGGCCCCAAAAGCTGGCAGCAACAGTCCAACATCTCTTCCCAACAGCTCCAAAATGAAAAAACGAGATTTTTCTCTCCCTTCAACCCTATTTAGCCTTTCCCCTACTTGCACGGGAAAGTTTTGCCAAGTTGCAGCTTACTTAATCCATTTTTAGCAATTTCCAGCCATTTAATTACTTTTCAGAATTAATTAATTCTGAAAATTAATTCAGCCCTTAATCCATGCCCAGAAAATTGACCTTACCCATCCAAAAATTAATTGGCTAGGCCATTTGCAATCCAAAGTGGTCCCATGCATTAATTGACCCTTGGACAAGCATTAATCCATTAATTAATGCCTAGTCCCTAGTGTCACCACTGACACTTAATAGCTAATTGATGGTCCTAGGGGCAAATTGACACCAAAATTCACCTAAAATCTAATAAATGTAACTTGTTACAACTTTTGCCTTTTGACACCTAACTTTTTCACAGGGTCCTTCGGCCTTCAACTGTGAAAAAGTAGCTTGCACCTCACATGTGCATCTTTTAATTGCACATTTGATTAATCCTTTAATCAAATGTCAATTAAACATAAGCAAAACATCAAATTTTCACGTCCTCGTGACAGGGACACTCCTGGAATGCACTAGCGTCTGACCAGAGGTTTCCATTGCGCGTCCCTGCTAGGACCTACCACTCACTCTGTTGCGTTGTCGAAGGGGGGGGGGGGGGATGCTGCTGTAGGGGAAGGGAGCAATAGGAGGGGAGGAGGGCCGATGGCGAGGAGGGGGGGTGGGGGATGCTTGTTTACAGGGTGGGGGGTAGTGTTGGACACTGCCGTAATCCATCTGGCGTGTATTTATCCGTCTTGATGGTGTGTAGTTTTAGTTAAGCACCACTCAGTTTTTCCTTTTTCAGCCTATGACAGGAAGGCAAGGGGATCAGGCCAACAGGCGGAACGGAAGAAGAGGGGTAGGGTTAGGCAGGGAGGGGGAGAGATGGCGGAAGGTGGGAAAGCAGGTAGGCGTGGGTGAGGCAAAGACAACGTTGGGGGGGGGGGGGGGCACACCAGGGAGCAGTGCTCCCTAGGGAGGGGAAGTCGGTGGGGGGAGTAAATGGAGTAGAGGTGGGGGAGGAGGCGGCGGGTAGTTAGTGTGGGGGAGGAAGCGAGGGAGTAGAAAGGGCAGAGGCGGGGGAGTAGACAGAGTAGAGGTGTGGGGTAAGGCGGTGGCCAGTCAGTATGGGGGAGAGGGGGGATTAAATGGGGTAGAGGCAGGGGACCACGAGCAGCAGGCGGGGGGGAAGAGAGGGTAGGAATGATAGCGGGCGGAGCAGAAACAACATACACGATGGCAGGAGCAGAGGTGTGTATCTATATACTTTGGTTGGACAATAAACCCATCTTGAGAGAGATGTAGGAAGTGGCTTTGGTAAAACTCCATCTTTGGTCCTAGAGGGAGAGGTGGCCGAATCCAAGTCCTCTCTATCTCAATTCTTAGGACATTGGCTTTGGCGACTGAATTCAACTCAGGTTGGCTGAGGCGGAGTGTAGGATAGTATAAGCTATAGTCAAAGGGTGGGAGCCAATTGATGTCCAATCCATGTAAGCCCGTCCAAGGTACCATCTATGAATACCGACATTCCTTCTCACCCATCTTTGCTAGCTGTCTAGAGGAAGTCATTGCTAATCTAGGTTATCTGTGGCATGGGAGCTTCCATATCGTGTGTGAGAAAGTCATTGCTCCATTGCTCTGATGAGTGCCTTCACAACCTTAGGTGCTACACCAAACTCTCCTTTGGTGATAGGGGGTGGGGTCGAGGGCTCACTCCTAATCGTGTATGATATCATCATCGCGTCAATGGTCTCTCTATGTGATCCCAACCATCATAGCGGTCTCTCTCTGGCTAGTTTGGTCAATAAGCGGACTCGATCATTTATGACATAGGTGTTGGGAATAAAGGCCATCGTGCCTTATATGTGCACGAGTGTGAACACACCCTTAGCACATTTGTACTTTTATATATATCTATCCGAAAAACCTAAAGAGGTACAGTAGTATTTTGTACCCAAGAACATCGTGTCTCACTCTCTACTCTGCACACACGCACACACACACACACACACTCTCTCTCTGTTGTGAGAAAGCATTGCGAGTCTCGATCCTCGCGCTCTTTGTCTTGACAATCTGGTATCAGAACTGTGGCTAAGGTGTTTGCGCTTCTTAGAGTCCGTGCATGTTAGCTTGTCAATGTTCTTTCACTGGACAGACAAGCAACATCTTGTGCAGTCACACACAGGTCAAAAATGTCGTTTTAGTCTGTCGCAGGCCAACAGGCCACCTCAGATTGCACGATAGTTGCTCTTGGAGAGTAGGTTACAAACAAGTCGCAGGCAGGGAGTAGTCGGCGACAGACAAGTTGCAGGCAGGCTGCAAGCGACACACTGCAGGCAACCTTGCTGCAGTCGACCAAACCGGTGACCAGCGTCCAGCGCGGGTGCGATGAAGTGGGCAGGTGGAGGCAGACCAGGTACGCACGTGATGACGGGACTTCAAGCACCGGCAGGCGTGACAGCCGTCACACGAGGAGTTAGGGTCAAGGCACCCCCTCCCCGTCATTTAAAAAATAAATAAATCAGTTTTCTGTTAAAATCTCTTTTGCCCCTTTCCTTTGCGGTATTCGTAGGTGTAAGCATAGTTCAGGATTTTGGGCAGATTTGTGTAAAAAATTTGGGGATTTGTCCAGATTTGATGCGAGCAAGACACAACAGTGATATTTGTCTTAGAAATTGTAGGAATTTGTGACATTTTGCCTCCGACATTTGGGGCTTTTCATGTACATGCAAGAATTGGGCTGAAATTTACCCAATTTCTCGACATTGATGCACATTAGACCCCGTGCAATTTGGGGCTTTTGCTGTTTGGGCGAAATTTGTGTGTCATTTGGTCATTTTATGTACATGCGGGTTTAATTCCATGCAATTTGGACATCTAGCACTTGGAAAATTTGGGGTTTTTGCTGAAATTGCTCTATTTTGACAAAATTGGCCTATTCTATGCATGTCAGAGATAGCGCAGATGTATGGTTGATGCTTTGAGCACAAAAATTTTGGGGCTTTTGACTCTGTGTGTCAAATTTTGTGCACGTGGGTGTATGTACAACAGAAATTGCAGCTAAAATTTGGGACTTCTCACGTAATGTGATGTTAATGTCCTTGGAACAGCTGTAATCAATTGTGGAGTGCTGTAGCACAAGGTTTAGTGCTTCTGAAAATTTATTTGCAGATCTGAAATTTCTGCTTTTATGTGGTTATTTATTGCTGGTTAGTACTTGTTTGTACCTTGGTCACTTGTGTGACAGTTTGGGCCAACATTTGCTGAATTTTTGGTCACATTTGGACTGAAAGACATGGCTGGGAGCAGTGACAGCAGTCATCTCATGCACATTAAGAAGCTTGAAGGAGCACATAACTTTGCAGTTTGGCAAAAACAATGCTATAATATCTTGTTGCAGAAGAAGCAAGCAAAGTTGTTTAAGACCAAATGGGTAAAGCCCGCAGATATGGAACATGAAGATTGGGATGAGTTAAATGAGCTTGCATGCTCAACTATCAAGCTATCGATTTCTGATGCCTTGTTGTTTAACATTGAAGGTTTGGATTTTGCCTATGCTATTTGGACTCGACTAGAAGAACTTTATGCATAGAAGAGTGCCGCAAGCAAAGTTTATTGACTGAAAAAGCTTATGGATTTGCGTATGAAAGAGGGTACAACAATGTCTACTCACTTGAGTGACTCTATTGTCAGCAAGTTGGTTGGCTTGAAGTTCATGATTGATGAGAAATTTAAGGCTACTTTTTTGCTTTGCACTTTGCAAGAGAGTTGGAATACATTCAGGACTGCCATGAGCAATTCTAATGTGATCCTTTTGTATGTTGATGTAGAGAGTGCTCTACTCATGGAAGAAATGAATCGGTAGAACAAACAATGCATCCAGTAAGTCTTCCAGTGCTTTGCATACTAGGGGCAGATCACAACAGAAAGGCAAATCTGATAGCAAGAGATGTAGTAAATCGCGTGGTAAGGATGTTGAATGCCATCATTGTGGCAAGAAGGGTCACTTGAAATGTGATTGCTACAAATTGAAGAAAGAGAAAGGAAAGGGCAAGAAGACAGATGATAGCAAGAAAGAGTGTCAACCTAAGAAGAGCACTGTTAAAATCGAAGAGAATAATGTAGTCACTCATGACTGACAGTGGAAATGACGTACTTTTTGTCTCTTCACACTTTTGTACACATGCTTGACTTGTAGATACGGATGATGATATGTATACTTGGATTCTCGATTCAGGTGCTTCCTTTCATGTCACACCCCTCATGGAGAGTGGTTTTTTGATTAAACAAGGGGTCGACATGGTGTTGTCCATCTTCAAGAGAACCATGCATGTGACATTGTAGGTATTGACAGTGTGTAGTTGCAGTTTCAGCATGGTTCTGTCTTCACGCTTTAGCATGTATGGCATGTACCTCAGGTTAAGGATAGCTTGATTAGCACAGGGTAGCTAGATGGCGATGGATTTCATACCACCTTTGGTGATGGGAAATGGAAGATCTGTAAGGGGTCTAGAGTGATTGCCAGAGGTTGTAAAAGTGATACCTTGTATCCTCTCCATGTATCCAATGTGCGTGACCATGTTGTTGTCGTGACCGAGCAGCTAAGTGTTTCTTTGTGGCATGGCCGATTGGGACACATGAGTTAAACTGGAATGAAAGTGCTTTCTCGTTTGGGTTACTTGTCTTGGCTTCGTTATGCTGATTTTGAGCATTGTGATCACTGTGTTTATGGTAAACATGCACAGACGTCTCATAAGAAGTCTCTTTTGCTGAAATCTTCTCCTCTAGAGTTAGTACATTCGGATGTATGTCAGATGCCAGGGTTATCTTTAGGGAGAAAGAAATACTTTGTCACCTTTGTCGATGATGCTACACGGAAGGTATGGATTTACCCTATTCGTAGCAAGGATGAAGTGCTTGACAAGTTTCATAAATTCTTGGTATTGGTTGAAAATCATATTGATAAGACACTTAAGTGTCTTCGCTCTAACAATCGTGGGGAATATGTGTCCAAGGCCTTTGAGGCTTTTTGTGACAGCAAAGGGATAAAGAGGGAGCTTAATATCCCTCATAATCCGCCCCAAAATGGTGTTGCAAAGCGTATGAATTGGACCATACAGGATAAGGTTCGTATGATGCTATCTCATGTTGTAATACCCCATATTTTTTGGGTAGAGGCTGTTATGACAACCGTAACAGCCGTACTCTTGATTAATCGGTCACCAAACAGGTCTTTGGGTGGAGGAGTTTACCAAGAAGCGTGGTCGGGCAAGCCACCTTCGTATGCACACTTGAAAGTGTTTGGCTGCGAAGCATTTGTGCACATACGCAAGGAAAAACACAGCAAACCTGAGCCAAAGTCCTGTAAATGTATTTTCCTAGGATATGGTGATGAAGGTGAAATGGGGTATAGATTATGGGATCTCGAGAAAAGGAAAGTAGTATGTAGCAATGATATTATCTTCGGGGAAGATCGCATGCATAAACAACCCAAAAGAACAGAGGAAGTCTGTAGGGTTGTATTCCGGGAAGAAATACCTTTAGGACAGCAAAATGTGCCCGCTGTACAGTAGCAAATACCTATTGTAAATGAACCTGCAAATGCAAAAAATAATGCTGGAAATGATCAGCCAGCCATTGCCCATAATGATGAGCCACTAAATGTGGAGGAACAGCCAGGACAGCAAGCTGTCAATGCTGGTTTGTAGGCTGAAATGCTAGGATAGTAAGCTGAAAATGGAAATTTGCAAGCTCAACAGCTAGCAAACAATGATCATTGGGTTAGAAGATCGTCTAGGGCTACTAGACAACCTGATAGATTCATTCCTGGTAATGTGGCTGATTATGTCATGTTGACAGACTATAGTGAACCGTCTTGCTTCCAGGAAGCAATGTACAAACAAGACAGCAAGAAATGATATAAAGGCATGTTGTCAGAGATGAAACCTCTTGAGAAAAATGACACTTGGGACTTGGTGCAGTTGCCTAAAGGGTAGAAAACCCTTCCATGCAAATGGGTTTATAAGATGAATGTCACTTTTGGTTCCTCGCCAAAGTACAAAGCAAGATTGGTTGCGAAGGGGTATAAGCAGGAACATGGAGTTGACTTTGATGAGATCTTCTCTCTTGTAGTCAAGATGACTGCATTGAGGACCAATTTGGGCTTGGTTGCAACTGAAGATATGGAGCTCATCTAGTTGGATGTAAAGACTGCATCCTTACATGGTGATCTGCATGAAGACATATATATGCAGCAGCCCGAAGGGTTTGTGGTAAAAGGGAAAGAGAAGATGGTATGTAAACTCAGAAGGAGTTTGTATGGGTTGAAACAAGCACCAAGAGAATGGTATATAAAGTTTGATACATTTATGCATTCTCAAGGTTTTCATAGAAGTCAAGTGGATCATTGCTTGTACACCAAGAATGCAGTAGATGACAGCTTGATTATCTTGGTTTTGTATGTTGATGACATGCTGATTGTTGGCAGGGATACTAATGCCTTGGACTCATCGAAACAAAGTCTTCATGGTAGCTTGGACAGGAAGGATCTTGGTGATGCAAATCACATTCTTGGCATGCAAATATTGAGAGATAGTTCAAAAGGATTACTCTATCTATCTCAGCAGGAGTATATCTCCAAGGTTTGCAACGTTTCAATATGGAGAGGGAATAAACAATTGGGGTTCCATTGCCTCCATATGTGAAACTCAGTGCAGAGGACAGCCCTACATCGGTTGATGAGAAGGCTGAAATGGCCAAGATACCATATGCTTCAGTTGTTGGAAGTTTGATGTATGCTGTGGTTGCTACACGTCCTGACATTGCATTTGTAGTGGGAGTGGTTAGCCGATACATGGCAAACCCTGGTAAAAAGCATTGGGAAGGAGGGAAAGGTATTGTGAGATACCTCAAAGGCACGAAGGATTGATTTCTATCTTTCTCTCAGAGGCGTTGCCAAAACTATTTCAAGAGGGACCTAGTAGCCTAGGAAGCTTTGGCAGTCTAAATGCTCTAAAGCTAGCCATTGAGAGAATGATGGTGAAAAAATATTCTATTCATAATGGACTACTTTTTAAACAAGGCAGAGTGTGTGAATTTGATGATTAGGATATTTGCAAGAAAATTTTATGCAATTGTTGTGACACGCGGAGTGTTGGATACGTCGACATGCATCGAGCTTTGGCCTTTGTTTCTTGCTATTTTTTTTGGCCACCCATAAAGACTATGGTCGAGTCTTTATGTATATGAGTGTCCACAGTGTCAACTTGATAAATCCTAACAACATAAACAATCGGTGATGTTACATCCTTTACAAATATTCGATACAAAGTGGAAGTATTTGAATTGATTTGGTAGTAGGATTACCGTGTAGGAATTAAGGTCATGACATAGTTTGGTGTTGTGGTTGACTGGTTGATAAAAATGGCTCGATTCATTCCTACAAAAACAGCCGTGAAAAGCTATAAGTTGGCTGGTTTGTTTGCTAAACTTATTTACAGACTTTATGGTTTGCTTGATGAAATACTTAGTGATCAATATCCGAAGTTCACTGTCCATTTCTGGCAAATAGTTTTGCAAAAAATAGAAATAAGATTGTCCATGTCATCATTGGAGCATCCTTAGAGATTAATGGATAAACCGAAATTACAAATTCATCTATGGAGGATATATTGCTTGCATATGGCTCTCGTAAAATTTTTGATTGGAGACATTACCTTTGTCGAGTTGAGTTTGCTTATAACAGTCATAAGTATTCGGTTATTGGCTACACTTCGTTTATGCTTATGTACAGTTATGAGCCAAAACCAGTAATTGCCATTGAGCTCAAGAGGGTGGAAACACAGTTTGTGGTTGACTTTTTGTACGATATGTAGGAGAGATTGATGATTGCAAGCAAAAGCTTTAAAATCTTCCAAGGTTGTGCAAGGTTTTATGCTAATCAACATTGTAGTCCTCGAGAACCCTAGAAGGGCATGTGGTTTTAGGTTAAAGTCCCAAAGGACTCTGATTCCATGAGTACTCGTAATTGCTATAAATTATCTTTGAGTTGTGGTTCTCTTCAGATTACCAACAAGATAGGTAGCGTGTGCTATGAGCTAGATTTACTGTTAAAAATCCGAGTTTACTGTGTTCAATGTTAGTCATTTTACAAAAAATGCTTAATTAATGAAAATCCTGAAATTGTGTCGGGTTCGAGAGAGTTTGTAAATGTTGCGTACTATGAAATCCCAAACTTTCTATAAATAGATAGGCTACCCTCCATTCAATCCAATGTCGTGTTTCTAGGTTTTAGGCTCTTTAGCTTCCCTATTGGTTGTATCCAAAGAGGAATTGTGAACAAAGAAATGTTATTCATCCTTGACATTCCCAATAGTAATCTTTACATCAAGATCTAATGCATAGAAATCCCCATAAGCATTGTTTTTTTGTTTGCAAGTAAAATGTGGTTGATTATATTACTCGAAAAACTGATTGCAACAGAGTGCTCATGCTCAACAGACTAGCTGGAGATGATGCAAAGTCACCAATATATCATGTATACAAGTCTCTCAAGACGGTCTGGGAGGGATGGGGCAATAAGCCATTTGGGGGGGGGGGGGGGTTATATCGCCAATTGGGGCTGCTTGCCTGCATCACGAAGAGCAGACCCTAGCCGCCCCAAGTACGCATGAAGTGACCATGGAGCTCATGACAAGCCGTGGACTCGTCCTGCACCTGATCCCATCGGTTGCGGAGGGAGTGGATGATGGAGGTCCATAGCTCTGCTAAGGTCGCATGTGCGGAAAGTCTCTCTCCGCCGAAAGCCTCCTGACACCGTACCTTCCATATATGCCATCCAGTAAGACTCCCTATGATCTTCCATACCTCCGAGCGGTCTGCTGTGGGCTCTAGTACTTGATGGATGGGTAGAGCCTCCAAACCGACCACTGCGTACGACCCTGCCTCGATCATGAATATCGTGTCCTACATTCCGGTCTCATACAAAAGGTGACGGCGCTGGCTGACTGCCTGCCAACAACAAGCTCCCCATGAGATTTATCCAAGGCTGGGTACTATATGGCGAAGAATGCGACATGCTTCACTCCACACGAGCTGCACCTCCTCACATGACTAAAGACAGTGCTTTGGGGTTTCCAAAGGCTACTGTGTGCAGCGCTTACAACCTCCCTCCTTCTGCATCTGGGCAAGCCAACTTCACACGGCCAAGCCTCCATGTGCCACCAGCCATAAAAAGAACGAAACCCTCCTCGGCCTCTAGCTATCCCATAGGTAGTGCTAGTTGGTCCGTCGGAAGGGCTTCGTGATGCTGTGCTTCGCCTAGTGCTTGCTGCGTGACGGCACCCAGTCTATATGCTCCTACATCACTACATGTTTGCTAATCTTGGCAGCGTACTCTAGGAACGTGGGTGGCTTCTTGGCGACCGCAGAGGCTGGCCATAGCCACTCTCTTGGATCCCACTCCAGCTCATCAAGTGGTCTGCCTTCCCAGATCCAAAGGCGCCACTCCCTAAGCTCCTTCCAGAAAACATAGGGGCCCAGTCGCCATATATTTCCCTGAAGGCCCACTACCCGAATCCTCCTCCACGAAAAGGTGGCAATCTCCTCATCCCGTTGCCCTCTGTAAAGGGCCAGACGTCCCCTCTCCTGAACGGCGAAGAAAGTCCCCTGCAGGGCGCCACCCACTCTACCTGCCACACCTGAAGGGGATGCCTACTGGTGAAAACCTAGCTGCCCATACCTCCCTGGGCTCTATCGGCTCTCGTATCAGGGGAGCAAGCCACTCCGGAGGTATTGCTGCGTCTATCTCTCTTCTCCTCAACTCCACTCCTTTCTGGCAGCTTGATACTCACTGCAACATCTCCTCATCCGCCATCCTGTACACCTCCCGCCATGTGTTGATGGTACGAGCCGGGCCGGCCTCCCACCTAGCCTACTGGATGTGGGGGCACTCACCTATCTGTGCGCCTTCCTAATGTTTGACCTGGGGGTTCCAGATCACCGGTTGATGGTCTATTTTCTCTTGGCAGCCTGGGGGGCTCTGGATTAGGGTCTTACGGAGGCTCTGTCCCATGCGGAGTAAGCTGCGAAGGAAAGGTAATCTGGGTTGACGTGAAGATCCATCTTAGGGACAGTCTCCACTCACCACCAAGCCTTGGTCTACAATCCTGAAGGCCCTCCTGCAATAAGACCTTTCAGGTCTGCCCGCCTGGTGTGAGACCGCGGACAATTAGCTTGCCCAAGAGGTCCATACTGTGATACTCTGGGTCTATGATCCCAAGCCCTCCCTCTGGCCTATGTCGTATGATGGTTGCCCATGCCACCTTGGCCGTGGAATCCTTGGAACCATCAGATGCTGAGCAAACGAAATTCCACACTAGGCGGTGAAGCTGCACTACGCACAATGAGGAGAAGCACCAACACGAGGCGATGTACCAGCCCGTCGCTAGGACCTGGTTAACCATCAGGGCTTGTCCGGCTAGTGAGAGGCGAACCGTGCTCCAGTAGGTTGATTTGCTCCGAATAGAATCAAGGACAGGAAGAAACTGCTGGGCAAGAGTGATGTCGAGTGCCACCTGGAACACTAGGTATCAGACGGTCTGTCCTATGCTCACCCATCTAAACCCTAGGTATCAGACGGTTGTCCTATGCTCACCCATCTAAATCCTAGGTGGATGCCCCACTCAGTGTTGGAGTCCGGGTCTGTGAGGAAACCAACCGACTTTCTCCAGTTGATTTTCGCTCCCTCTGCAAAGCAGCATACGTCAAGAGCCAACCTCACTCTCTCCAGCATCAACTCATTGTCCTGTATGTAAAGGGCCGTATCATTTGCGTACTCTGAGTCTAACAACTCAATCTCCTCTCGCATTGGAAGTTGGAGTCCGTGTAATCCGCTTACACGTGACCTGAGGCAGTGAGACATCGCCTCTGCGAAGAGTAGGAAGAGGTATGGGGCCAGGGGGCAGCCCTGTTGAACCGATCTCTCCAGTCAAAACTCCTCCCCTCGCCTTTTGCCTATGAGAACCTTGCTGGTGGCCGATTTGTACAGATCGGAGATCCCACGAATCCAAGCATGGGGGAATCCCAACCTCACCATGGTGCCCTCTAGGAAATCCCAGTCCACCCTGTCATAAGCTTTCTTGAAATCCAAGAGTAGTACTGCTAGTCTCTGCCCACTGTGCTGAGCCCACTCTGTCGTCTCAGAGAAGGTAAATACATTGTCTAGGATGCTCCTATCTTGGACAAAGCCTGTCTGTGTGTCATGGATGATATCTGGAAGCACGGGGCGTAGTCGCCTACCAATCATCTTTGCCAGTGCCTTATAGGCCATTGATAATAAGGTGATCAGTCCCCATTGGGAGAGCTCCAACCGGTCTCTCTCTTTGGGGAGAAGACTGATAAGGCCTGCTGAGAGACTGATAAGGCCTTATCAGTCTTCTCCCCCTTTGGGGAGAAGACTGATAAGGCCTGTTGAGAGACTCCGTGGCATCTGTCCTGAAGTGAAAATCTCCGGGGAAGCCATCAGTAGGGGGTCCTTCACCACTTCCCAGTAGGTAGTGAAGAAGGTCTTAGAGAGGCCATCTCCCCGGGGCATTTTTTCCCATCATGTGTATGGAAAGTCTCCTCTAGTTCCTTCTCTGTGAAGGGGGTTAGGAGGAAGCGTTCCATCTCCTCTGTGACAAGGGATGGGATGTGATCCCATACTTGCTGTCTACATCTCTGTCCTCTAGCTAAAGCTGTCTCTTGCTGGAAAAGGTGCGTGTAATAGTTGGTGGCAATCTCCATCACCTCATCTGGGCTAGAACGGGTCCTCCCATACTGATCCCAAAGGCTCCGTACCTGCTCTCCTGCGGTGCGGGGCTGGTGCACCTAGAAAAACTGCCTTTACATCGTGCCCACCTTTCGCGCCCAGAAGGTTGTTGAGGTGCAGAAAGAGAACTCCGAGCGCATGTCCTCTAGGCCAGCAATGACTGCTCGTGTGCGCACCTCTTGTCCGTGGATGATGGGATCCGTTGCTGCCTCCTGCAATAATCCCTGCGTGGCTGCAAGGTCCCGCTAGAGTGCTCTCTCCTCCTCCCAACACTGCTGCCTGTCTTGTATAGTTGCCTCTTGGCAGATTCTGCTTGACTCGACTAGGACCTCTGCAACTTCCTGTGCTAACTGGTCCCTCCTGTCCGACTCTCTGGTCCAAATCTGCTCTATTTGTCTCGTGACTTCCCCCCCCCTATAGATCGAGTCAGGGATCTGACAGGATTGTGTGTCTAGGGTGGATTCTGGGGGTTCAAGTGTCAGGAGAACCAGGCAATGATCGAACAACGTGGTGCCTGCCAACTGTTCAATCTGGCCTCCACGAGAGCCTCCCACTCTCCCACTCTCCCACTGTCCAACGACCTCTCCCTCCTGTGGAAGGCAAGGTCTTTCTCGGCATCACATGCTCCAACTGCAAGGAAAAAGACCTTCCATGCCTCTTGCTTCTCCCCAACCATGCCTTGGTAGTTTCTGCCTCTGCTCTGCTGGTCCTTCAAGGCCTCTAGGTTGTTGAAATCTCCTCCAACAATCCAGGAGTCCATTAGTGATCTCCACTTAGAACCTGCTGCGTGTCCTAACCTCCGTAGGGGCATAGACATTGAGGACTTCAATACACGAGTCCTCAAAATCCAATTTGATTCATAGAATCCTTCCTGCCACTATTGTCCCATGATCTCGTACACGGGTGGTGAGACTTAGGGCAATAGAGGTGTATACGCCTCCACTCCTACCGTGGGCCCCTATGGCGTGCTCGCAGTAAGTGTGCGAGCTGCCCGGAAGTACCTTTCCAACCCGCTGGGCTTGGGTGGGGGTGAGCTTGTGCTCTTGCAGAAGCAAGATGTCGATCCGTCCGGCAAGGGTAGGCTGCAACTCCTGCCAAACAATCAACTTCCTAGAACCACGTGCCCCACTGTAGTGGAGACTATTCACATTCCAAGATGGAAGGTGTAAGCTCATGGGAAAACCTGTGATTGACCGAACAGGCATTTGTTCGGTGTGGATGCTGTTGATGAGGATGAGAATTTGTGAGGCATGCAAGTGCGCTTTTCCACCGGTCTGGATGCTGAACTCCAGTCTCCCATGGTGGCCCTTGGCTGGACCATAGGGGTTATAGATGCTCCAGGTAGTACTATCAATGCACTATCGGCCATGTTGAGAATTGCGACTTTGTACACTGGTAGAATCGGGCCGCTTGTGCCAGGGGCCACTCGATCACATTCTTTAGAGCTCTCGTTTGTGAAGGGGCTTGAAAGATGATGCTCAAGTGTGGGACCTCGACGCCAGCCCACCTGTTAAAGTCCATCATGCAACCAAGCCACTGCTGTGCAAACAGTGCTAGTCCTTCTGGCATCGACTGGTAGATGTGGTCCGCCACGTGACTCTTCAACTCCTCCTCTACCTGTGTTGTCATCCACTCCCCTGAGTGAGAGGATTGCAGAAAAAAGGCATAGTTTGGTCCATCCGGTGGTGCTAGTAGATGGACCTTGCTCCTCCTTGACTTACGAACCACGAAGATCCCCATCTCTAGAGGTAGTGGAAACTCTCCGCGCTCTGCAACTTGCAGGTAGGACCATGGGCCACTGCGGAAGAACTCCTGTGGCAACAATTGTGCCTATCTTGGGAAGGTGTGGCGGGTGGCAGGGGTAGATGAGCTGGTGGCTGTGTGGGAGGGGAAAGACTGCTGGTGCGTGGAGAAGGTAGGTGTGTGTGGCTCATCACCTCGTGTGGGAGGGGGGGTGGGTCTGGGAGGGCACCTAACCCGAGTGCGGATCGGGGGGGGGAGGGGATGCTCAGTAGGGGGGGTGGTGAGGGGGAAGAGGATCAAGGGATGGTGGGATGGATGGAGATGCATGGTGGGTGTTGGGGGGGGGGGGGGGTGGCTTTGGCAAGGGGAGGCTGTGGGCCAAGGTCGGGGGGGGAGGGGTGGGATGAGGGGACTGTGGGAACTTAGGCGAGGCAGTCTGTGGCGCATGTGAAGAATATGGGTGGCTGTGGTCGTGTCGGGTTGGACAGTTAGGGGGGTTGTGGAGTGCTCTGCTGAGGGAGGGTCGCTCGTCCACCTGCATCCTGTTGAGGAGGCTGGGTCTGAGGAGGCTGGCTGCGCCTCCCCTTGTCGTCTCCCTCTTTGTCGTCTCTGGACCCATATGAAGCCATCAGCGTCCAGTTGGGGACCTATGGGCGAAACCGCCTCGGCTCCGAAACGTTGCTGATGAGGCTTGGTCTGCACCCTGTTGACGAGGCTGGGTCTGAGGAGCTGGCTACGCCCCCCTTGCCATCTCCCTCTCTGTCGTCTATGGACCCATGTGAAGCCGTCAGCATCCAGTTGGGGACTTGTGGGCGAAGCTGCCTTGGCTCCGAAACGCGTACAAACTGCCTGATGCCCAAAGTCGTGGCATTATAGGCACTATCCTGGTTGCCTAGTCACAATGACCTGCTACCTAAAGGAGTGCCCGCCTGCCTCAATCTCTAGGAACTATGGAATATTGTTGACCTCTTTCACTGCCACCCGTACCTTTGGGACTCCTGCTACTACCAGTGCATCTGCGAAAGACGCGGGAAGGACAATGCTGAAGAGCCGTTCAAAGTCTTCCACCAATTGGCGATGCTCAATCACTAGGCTGGGGAAAAGAAGGGTGACTAGGTGTCGAAGAAATCTGTTGTAGAGTGCAAACGCCTCCACAGTACAGCCAATGTACCAAGGGACCATGTATATGACCCCCTTCGTGGACGCATTTGGTGAATTGGCGAGTAACTCGCGAGCTACGTCTGCCGAGTTGAGTTGGACCATGAAGATCCCTTGGCCCAATAGGACCGCCTCCATGATCTGCATTGTGCCGATGCACAGCGTGGAGTGAAGCCAATCCCGAAGCTGGGCCCTGGCTGGGGAATGTCCTACTACATGACCATAAATCGTTGTTTCCATTAGCTCCAGCTCCTTAGCTCGGACGGCTAAGAGCTGCTCCTCTGAGAGGACTACGCGCAAGGTGTTTGACTAGGCACTGAGTGCGCCGGTGTCTGACCATAGGTTTGCATTGCGCGTCCCTTCTGGGAGAACCTACCTATCATGCTGTTGTGCTATTGGAGGGTGGAGAACCTACCTATCACGCTGTTGTGCTATTGGAGGGTGGAGTTGCTGCAGGGGGAGGGAGCAATTGCAAGGGGGGGTGTCAATGGCGAAGGGGGGGGACCTTTTTTTTAAAATTAAAAAAAAAAATAGGTGGAGGCGACGGACAACGGGCGCGGACGGGGGGGGGGGGGGGGGGGGAAACGGGCACAAGCGAGGATGATGGCCGGGGGGGGGGGGGGCACATGCAAATGCGGATCAGGGGCGGGGGTGGAGGCCACAGGCGGGGGGAAAGGTAGGATGATGGCCAGGGGGCAGGGTGATTGGCAGGGTGCGGGCGACAGGCAGGGCGACGGGTAGGGCAAGTGATGGGCCATGGGCAGGGGCCACAGGTGGGGAATTGGGGGGGGGGGGGGGGGAGGCACTAGCGAAGGCGTTGAGAAGGGGGTTGCGGGTGTGAGGGACTAGTCGGGAGGCGGGGGTAGCAGGCGAAGCGATGACAGGGAGCTTCTCTATTCCAAATGGCTCCCCCATAAGCATTGTTAGCAACTTACATCATCCATTCATGCTCTAGATCCAGTGATAATCTGCCATTCTTGTACAAACTCCTTATCATAACATTGATTTCAAATCCATGATCAATAAGAGCAATGTAAGGTATCTCAAGGTCCCCAACTTTCACCATCATCTCAATGGTCACTTTAGCCTAATGATTTTGTGTATAAAGGCTTTTAGGAATAACATTGGCAGCCTTTGTTCGCATAGGACATCTTAGTTGAAGTTGTCCCTTGTTGATTGCTACCATTTGGCGCCTGTTTTAGCCTGCATCTTGTAGATTTCTCTCCTTCCTGCCATCAGCTTGCTAATCCAGCTCCACTGCAGCTGTGTTTGCAGCATAGTGGCCTGCTCCACACATGGCAATTGGATTTGAACACTCTTTGTAGTTGGCGACCTTCACACTTGCGTTTTGCTGATATTGCTGTTGCGTGGCTTGGAGGACTCCAACATCATCTATGTTTTCACTATATACTTGTTGCCTTAGTCCTGCTCTGAAGGTTGTGTTTGCAGTTTTTCTCTCTTCTCACTGCTTATCTACCACCAAATCCAACATCGTGTTTTGTGTTTATTGGTGTTTGACATTCAGAGGCTGCTTTGCTGCATTTTGGGATTTGTCAGGAGTACGCAACACTGTCTTGCTCGGCACCTTTTCCTTGGTCCTCAAGACACGAGAGTTCGGGGTGCAATTCTCATTCTTTTCACAATTTGTTTGCTGCATGAGCATTGTATATTCATTATTTAGCCATTCATTCAGATTTCCATTGTGTTCATTGTCTCTGAGTTCCCCTAACCCTAATTGTATTTTGTTGAGTTTATGCTTTGTTGTATGCTTTCGTTTATGTTTTTGCGTCAAGGTATTTCTTCACACGGTATCAAAACAAGGTTCTCTTCCATGAAACCTAGGCTTTGATCGGAAAGCATTTCATAGGAAGCAAGAAACAGCTAGAGGGCAAGATGACTTTGAATACATCTTCACCACCTCTTCATGATACATCCGTATCTAGCACATCAAGACACAAATGGAGTAGGCTTTAGATCTTGTTGCTCCTTCTGACATTGGACAGTCTTCGGACTACCATGGAGCCCACAGACCATACGAGATCTCACGAGCTGAATACAATCTCATCCTCATGTATTAAGATCAACAGCAGATTGAAAGTAAATTTGAGTTTTCCCCTTTAGATTCGGTACATCAGTCTAATGATTTTGCAAGGATAGAAGCTCCACAACAGACTGGCCATCTTGACATGGAAACGATCATGGAGCACAAACCATTTTTCTCTCTACTACCATCGTCTCCATCTTTACCTTTTCATCTTTTCCATACACTGCTCCATCTTCATTCACTACAATGTTAGGTATGCATATTACTACTCAATCTTTTGAGTTTACCTTCTCTTTTCCACAAGATATTAATGATGCTTACGATGAAGCAACTCTTCAAACTAAGTATTGATTCATAAGCCTCAAAGAGTATAGGTTTCATGGTCAATTTGATTTTGATGAATCATCTTTTTCATCATTTGCATTTAATAAAAAAAAGACCTAACACATTTTCCATAACTACATGAATGACAAATCTGTTTAATCGCCCACCGATCGCACCGCTAGTTCTGCAACACCTTTCTTTTACCCTCCATTAAGTGCACCTTTTATGTCTTCAAATACCACACCGGGGGCTCCTAAGTCCTCGGACGATCAGGTCACATTGTTTCTAAATAAGCTGTCCAAGCAATGCTTCCATTTTGTGGAGCAGGTGATTTCACAATCCACTATGTCCACATTTCATGAATTGAGTATCAGCCATTGTGTTACACTTGGATATTCAATCGGTTTCATAGTTTGACCTCTACAAAGGGGAATATTGTTGCTTCTTCTTAGAAGGGGCAGCACAAGAAGGATAAATAAACTCAAAATCAGAATCAAAATCAATTAAGTGAGACCATAGGAAACTCTTAGTCATCTGTCGAACTCGGATGACAAAATGTAGTGAAGAAAAATTGGTATTGTCGACATTGTTAGAAGGTTGTCCATTTTGACAAGGATTCTTAATAAAAAAGAATGGAGGCACAGCACCAAAAGCTAAGACTTATCCTCACCCCTCAATCGAGAAATCCCTAGCAGGGGTGGTAGGGTGTTGGCACCCTTAGCAATGGTAGTGGCGAGGCTAGATCCACATTGGCACCAGTCAGCCATCATAGTCAACAATGTTCTCAATATAGAGGGCTTGTTTGACTAGTCTGCAAAGATCCACATCATCTCCGTAGAGACACTTAAAGATGCGAGTCTTGTCCACATCTGCGAGTTGCCTTTTGATGAGGTGAGTGTAGAGACCCACTTGTCACAACAAAGTACTTTAGCTACTCCTTGTTTTGTGGATAGTGGAGCTACCCATCATATGACCCCAATTGAGAACATTTTAATTTCTTGAGCCCTTGCGACCGGCTAAGTCGTTGTTGGGAACAACTCCTTGGTCAAGATTTAGGCTCACAGTTGCGTCAATTTTTCTAATAACTAGGGCTTAGATCGTGCTACGCTAGATAATCATTGATGTATATCATGTCTCTCAGCTTGGGGTGAACTTTTTATTTGTTCAATAGCTTTGCTGCTTGGATCGAGCAATCTTCTTTATAGCGACCATGGTCAAGGTCCTTGACTCTTAGACATGTTTCGTAATTGCTCATGGTGAGGCACAGCTTAGTGGCTTGTACCACATGACTAGTTTCTTTTCGAGTCAATAGCCAAGAGCTTTGAGTTTCATTGCTTCCAGGCTTTAGCCACTAAAGGAGAGTTTATGAACACTGAGCATCTTTGGCATTTTCGCTTCGGGAATCTCTAATAAGAGTGTCTTTATGAGTTGTCGTATCGATAGATGGTTGATGGTCTTTCATGCTTGAAGCTATCACGGGACATCTATAAAGCTTGTCAACTCAAGATACAATACGGTACCCCATTCCCTCAGTAGTCTACATATAGAGCTTAGGTGCCTCTTAGATTAATTTTTGTTGATCTTTATGGCCTACATTCATCTCCGTCTTGAACGACGCACTGTACTTATTTTTGATTGTGGATGATCATTCTTGATACATGTGGGTGTATTTTCTCAAGCACAAGTTTGATGCCTTCACATATTTTTCTGCTTGGGTGCTACTGGTGCATAACCAGACTAGTCGTCTTGTAGGATGCATGAGTGATAATGGAGGCGAATTGACCTCACATGAGTTTTATGAGTCTCTCCAGGTATATGACATTTTATGCTAGCTTACTTCTACTAATTTCTCTTCCCAGACTGCAGTTGTAGAGTGCAGAGACCAAACCATCATGAACATGGGATGCTCTATGTTGTTCACAGTAAAGCTTCTTGAGCGCCTTTGGATCAAGGTTGTTAACACTTTGATGTGCATCCTTAATTGATACTCGATTGCCTATCTCCCTCAAAGGACTCCGTATGAGGAAAATTTTGGCTCTTGGTATATAGTTTTCCATGTTAGAGTCTTTGAGAGTTATACCTACACGCACAACCTCAATGATAAGATAGGTAAGCTCACTCCTCGAGTTGATCTGTTGATTTTTGTAGGCTACTTCTTCGAAGTGACAGTCTATCGTCTGTTCGATACTCAGACAAACAAGGTGATTGTTAGAAGAGATGTAGTCTTTAATGAGAGGGACATTAGGCAATTTTCTGCACCGGACTGTGACCCCTTTTATTACATTATTCCCTCAAAGATAGTTTCTTTTGAGTCGAGTTTGCTATCCGCTCTTGACTCGCTTGTAGATTCTTTAGCTCCCAAGCCTTGTCGACGAGATCACTTACCTCGTTGGTACCAGTAGACAATGCAGGAGTCAAGGATCCTTCCATGCGATTTCACTTGGGAGGGCTCTAGAAGATCTGCCCCGCTTGGCCATAGAAAAGGAGCTAGAGAGTATTGATCGAAATGAGACTTGGACCTTTATGGATAGTTCGAGCTACAAGAAAGTCATTAGAACAAAGTGGATTTTTAGGACTAAGCTAAAGGCTAATGGGACTTTAGATAAGTACAAGGCTCACCTTGTTGTGCAAGGGTTTTAACAAAAGCAAGGTATTGATTATGAAGAGACCTTTGCTCCTACTGCGCGGTTGGCATCATTTTGTCTATTGGTTGCACTAGTTGCTCACTATGGTTGGTTGATCTATTAGATGGATGTTAAAAGCGCCTTCTTGAACGGTTATCTGGAGGAGAAAGTATATGTGGAGTAGCCTCCCGGAGTTCCTTAGAATTTAGGGACACAATTCTATCCCTTGTAACCTGAACTTAGATGTTTGTATTACTTCAGAGGGGGCTAGCTATATCCTGCTATAGTAGATGATTTACTTCTCATTGGCTCAAATTCTGTTACCATAGCAAATATTAAGGCTCAGCTTTGTTCTACTTTTAAGATGAGAGCAGGTGGTTTATTGTTTTACCTTTTCGGAATGGAGATCGCCTTTGGTTAATTCAAACTCGGCGAGATTTAGCTTATTGAGTTAGTTTACTCGGTCAATATTTCATTGAACCTAGGATGTCACATTGGATGGCATGCCTTCGTGTTTTGAGATTTTTATGGTATACGTATTCTTATGGCCTCACTTATGGTTCTGCTTTATGTTTATAGAGGTACATTGACTTTGGTTGGGCAAGAGATCCTGACACCCGGCATTCCCATCGTGGCTACCTCTGTACCTTAGACATGGCAACTCTCTTAGGCTAGCCGTAAGTAGGAGACGATGGTGACTTCTAGGATCGAGGTTGAGTATAGGGCTCTCTTTGATGGTAGCATAGAGGCTATCTACTTGAGGAGCTTACTGGTGGCACATCAATTTTCATATGACTCTCCTATTGTTGTCTATTGCAACAACCAAAGTGGCATTGCCCTCGCAGGAAATCTGATTATTACACCATGGATATAGCATGTGGGGGTTCACTTCCACTTCACTAGAGAGCAGTTTGAGCTACGTACCATTCACGTAGAGTTTCTGCCTTCGTCACACACTTTTACAGGCATTGATCAAGGCAGTCAATTGGCCGGTGCTTTAGTATGTGTTACCTAGGATTGGCTTGGATACATTGTTCTGTACTTCAGATTGACAAGGAGAGGATGATTCCCTCTACCTTTCCCTTCCAATTTGAGAGGGGGTGGCTTTCTTCTCTTGGTGGTGACAGGATGTTGTTTATAGTTTTTTTCATACATTATCTATACTGTACTTTGTATCTTCATCCGTGTCACTGGGATGACATGATTGTGAAAGGGTGCTTAGGAAGTGAACAATTCTTTTGTGAGGACAGTGTCTAAGTGGCACCATTACATAGCATTTTCCATTAGCATGATCATACCTGCATTGTCAATTGTATAACTCCAGTGCATTGACATTCTCTTCTTGTAACCATGTATTTGTGCATATTTATCCGTCTTCGTTCTTTTGAAGCGGTTGACTTTGGATCCACCATATTGGTGGCATTGTACATGGTAGTCTCTCCTACTTGCTTAGCTTCACTAGCTTGCTTTCTGCACGCTTTTTTGCCTCTTCATATACTCACTATATTTGTTTCACACATCCTTAGTCTATTCTTTTAACATCGACACCCAGTAGTGGTAGGGATAGCTTGCTTATTTTGTGAAAGCCTTTGGGTTTGATCATTAGTCTCCCATCTATTACTTAATTGACCTCCATCTACCCTTTTTTGAACCAAACACTATTTTTTAAAAATGAAAAAGAAAAGTTCACAATGCTTCCGCCTTTGCTGGACTTGGTAGGCCACTAGGTAGTTGACGTGTACCCTTTCTATGATGCCTTGAGCTCTTTGGGTTGACCACTTGGACTCCCTCGGTAAGATAACCATCACCTCTGTAGTCTTGGTAGGCCCCTGGGCAGCCATCGTGGACCCTTTGTTTGATGCCCTCCCTACTTTAGGATGGGACACCTTTAGGCAAAACCAAAAACAAAGACAAAAACACACAAAACTTTGGGTTTGCCTTCTTTTGTAGCTCAATTTTTGGGCATGAGAGGTCGTGTTGAACTAAAATAAGCATTATGTGCTAAATTAGTCTCTTAAAAAGTCCCAAAACTGTTTAATTAATGTAATCCCTAAAATGGTGCATGGTTCAAGAGAGTTTTTAAACATTGCATGGGACGAAGTCCCGAAACTTTCTATAAGTAGGTAGGCTGCCCTCCATTCAGTCTGATCTCATTTTTGCAGGTTTCAAGCCCTCTAGTTTCCTTGCCCACACCCCTTTGCCGAGGACATCTCAGACAAAGCTGTCCCTTGCCCGTTGCTACCATTTTGTGCTTGTTTCTAGCGTCCACCTTGCAGATTTCTCACCTTCCAGCCATCCCCTTACTGATCAGCTCCATTGCAGTTGTGCTGGTGGCATGTTCCATAGGTAGTGAGTGCATTTGGAGCACTCTTTGCAGCTGGTGACCTTCTTCACATTTGTGTTTTGCTGATTCTGCTGTTGCTTGGCGTGGAGGACTCCAACAACATCTGTGTTTTCACTTTGTAGTTGTCACCTCAGTGCTTGCTACTCCTTTGACGTGTTTGGTGCAGTTTTTCTTTATTTTTATGCGTGTCTGCCACCAAATCCAACATCCTCTAGTGTGTTTGCTGGTGTCCGACACT
The DNA here is from genome assembly GCF_053477565.2 of Lygodium microphyllum. Classification (NCBI taxonomy): domain Eukaryota; kingdom Viridiplantae; phylum Streptophyta; class Polypodiopsida; order Schizaeales; family Lygodiaceae; genus Lygodium; species Lygodium microphyllum. The sequence goes on from NC_141163.1 coordinate 59,002,030, forward strand.
CGGAGGCTGCCTTGTTGTGTTTTGAGATCCATCAAGTGTATGACATACTCTTTTACTCTACCTCGGTCATTGAGACATGAGAATTTGGGGGTACAATTTTCATTCCTTGCACAGTTTGTTTGGTGCATGAGCATGGTATATTCAATATTGACTCATTCATTCAGATTTCCACCACAATGTCTTTAAATGAATCAATACTAAATATGAGTGAGTGAAGTTGATGATACGGATGAGATGCTGAAGGAGTGGAGGTGTCTACCAGCCACTGTTTTTTATGGAGTGGCCTAAGGGAGGATACTGGAGAGTGATGCCCTTTGTGTACAGATCCTGAGTGTAGCAATACCACCAAATGTGGAGTAGGTGAAGCTAACTGGAGCTAAGGTGATGTGACACAGCAGCCTATGGCCAGTTAGGGATGAGAATGACTGAAAATAAGAAGATGGTGATGCAAAATCTGGATACAAACTTTTGGAATAGCAAAACGGTCTGGCTGATGATGAAGAAGAAGATGCAGCCGTTCCAGTACAAAAAATGCAGGCCAGGGACAGGTCACCAGGCTGGAAAATCAGGTCATCGGGAGAGGTAGATGATGCTGTGGATGAAGTTGTGCAGCTGCAGAAAGGCTGGATAATCACAAACAACAGCAGCAGGTGTCGTTAATGAAAAGCTGGCAGAAAAATGCAACAATAGCAGCCATGTGCAGGCTGGTGTCAGGAGGAGGATAGATGATGACGGGAATGATGACAGCAGCAACTGTAAAAGGTAAGAAGTAAAGGGTGGTGTTGACACTGAGTCCCTTCTACAAAATGAGTTCAAGCGAGAAGAAGTATAGGGTGCTTACAGCTGTCTAGAGTGTATTGTAAAATGGCTCAAATGCCTTTTTGGGGCTGTTTTAATGAGCTGGAAAATGCCAAAAAAGATATGATACATTAGAATAAGTTTTTGTTGCTTAATGTCCATAATCTTTTGCCTAGTACATAAGGAGCTATGCTTGTCTTAGATTTTGTAAATAACATGTGCCATTTTACGTACAAAGCCTCAATTTTGATGCCCATAGTTGCAGATGTAGCCTTGCTCAATCCGTTTTCCCTTGGTGTAATACCTAATGAGTATTGATTGGCGAGTGGATCCCTAGATATGTGGATTGATTGGCGAGTGTATCCCTTCGTGTAATACCTAATGAGGATTGACTGGTGAGTGGATTCCTAGATCTGTGGATGATGTTGAAAGGCAGCCAAAGATGTATCCTCTGGGAATATCATTTCCATTTGTGACTGTGTGCAGATTTGGTGAAGTAACATGAGGGCTCCCAGATGAATGTAGTATAGCAGAAGGAATCATACTGTTGTACCGTTATTCTACATCTGCAGAAACAGAAAGGAAATATCTTTACAAATTTTGCGATCATGATTTTTTCTTCTTTTGCTTCCCTAGGCATCTTGGCTTTATGTGGTTGGGAACATACTTTAGTGGGGTTCATGGTTATTTTGTACACTTAAGAGAGGCATGCTTATGCTAGTGATGCTTTATGGTGATAGTTTTTTTTTCCTCCACACACCTCGTGGATTTTTAGCTGATAAGCTGTTAAAGCTAGTTGAGTTACTGGGGCTTTTTGACTGTGTATCAGTTGAAAAAGATGGCTCTTTAAGTATAGAAATCTCTTCCTAGAATTTTGGCTGATAAGCTGTCAAAGCTAGACAAGTTAACTCGAGAATTTTGACTGTCTATTGGTTGATTTTCTCTGCGTACACTAGATGGAATTGGGCTGATAAGCTGTTAAAGATAACTGAGTTTACTGGGGGATTTTGACTGTACGTTTGTTGAAAGATGACTCTTTTAAGTATAAGAATCTCTTCCCTTCTTAGGACGCTGCTTTTTTCTGCGGGTACTTTGTGGAATGTTCTCTGTGTACACCATGTAATTTTGACTGATAATCTGTTAAAGCTAGCCAAGTTTCCTGGGAGACTTTGACTGCATATTGGTTGAAAGATGACTCCTATAAACCTTTTTCCGTTTTAGGATGCTGCTTTTCAATTCATGCCTGCAGCTAGTTTATGTGTATGATGACGGTTGATTTGAATCTTTTGTTGATTACTGTTGTGGATAGATGTGCTGAAAGGGTCATTCTATGCAAACCCTATCATAGACAAGCCCACATCTGATAAAGAGTTGATGGAAAGGTATATAGTTTCTTGATCAAGTGATTTTTGATTATCTGGAGCATACCTTTATTGAGATGGTAGACCAGTAACACAGGTTGCTCCTTATATGCATACTTTATTCAGATACCCTTCTTACTGCCGCCCAAACTTGTGGCCGACTATGGAATTACCAGAGCTAGAGCCAGGTAACTTGTGGTGGTCCAATATCATTCGTGCACTCAAGTGCACATTTGTAGCGCAAACAAGGTAACTGCTTTCTGTTTGCTGAACAAGTTACTTATTCCTTTTTGCAGCTTTCAAGGAGCTTGGCAAGCTGATTATTGATGTGGGGTTACTTCTTTCTTATCATTGTGATAAGTATGGTATGCACTTACTGGTCAAATCGTGATAACTATTTTGTTCTCTTAAATATAAAAACCATGGGGGATGGGGTATTTATAAACTCAGTGGTTGTTTTTTGTTTTAAAAAATTTGTTTGAAAAACTTTGTGCAGTAGAGCTAACAAAAGCAAAGAACTTTGTATAGTAGAGCTAACAAAAGAAAATGTAAGTAAAGCAAACTACTAACATTGTTGTAACCCGCTTGAAGAATCTTTATATTTATACAATTATCTGGGATTTGACCCTTAAACAATAAAAAATAACACGTAGTACTGAGTTGCCATGCTACTGACAATGTGGATTATGTATCTTTTACTTAGTGATTTCTTTTTGTAGATTATTATTTTTTCTTTTTGAAAATTAAATTAGCAAGGGAGGGTTTTATGATTTTCTCCAACAAATGATTTTTTCTGTGGTAGTTGCATTAAAGAATCAAGGTGTAGCAAAACAAAGATTGGAAGAGCTGCTACGGCATTCCCAATGCCACAAAGGGCGACTTCTTCACTATTTTGCACGTTCTGCAAGGTATAGTGCACCCATTGGCTGCCATAATTTTGTTTGAACATATATGATTCTGAAGAGCTCTTGGGTGTTTCACCTTGTTTCATTTCAACTAGGACTTATGTGTTGAAACAAAGTTCAATTTTTTAATCTATTAAGCTCCCTTGGAGTGGAGTAAAAGGCCTTGTGTATGGCTCTCCAGTCTGTTGTGCCTGAATATTTGGGAGACCTCTTGAAAGATCTGCTGCATGGGACTTTTTATGTTGCTACTTTGTAGTCATCTAGGATCAAGATCAAGTATCATCTGGTGAGTGCAGGAAAGTCTCTAAGCTCTTTCACGTCTCTTGAGAAAAGCCACTATATGGAATTGCTGACTTTGGCTAGGTCAGCTTGGATTGCATCTTTTGACACTTAAAAAGCGCATACTCTTTCTTGTTGATATTTTCTCTTTTCTTTGCATAATACCTGTATTGTTGTATTTAAGCCTATATTTGAGCTTGGTCCTTCAAATTTTCGGCTTCTGCATTGGCCTGTTTTTTATCCCCATACTTGATAAGGCATCAGTTTTGAGTGAAGAAAACTTTGTTGATGCCATCATATTTTTAATGCAGTTCTCTATTGCTGACTGCTCTTATGTCAAGAGATTAAAATGAAATGAGAGCTTGACGGAAGAGGGCAAACTTTTGTTGTAAAATATTCTTTGATAATCTCATGCTGGAAATGTACTACTCATCAAGCAATTGTGGCAGTGCTTAGGACCTTGCGATAAATATTGAAAGCTGCATAATCTAGAAAAACACTAGGATATTTTACGGTACTCTGGCTTGGTAAATGGATATACCACACTAACAGATTGGTTACTTAATCCCTAGTTTGGCAAATGAACCAAATGTCCCCAGTTCCATATTTATCAGTCATTTACTTTGCCAGACAGTCCCACTTTGCAGAGTGATGCCACTAAAATCAGCAGCAGGCACACAATGAATCAGAGGAGGAGACTAATGTATAATGGTGGCCAGGAGGCTCATTTGTGCATTCCAGGATATGATGTAGATGATATGAGCAGTGATTGCTCTAGATAAAGGCACCTTATATAATTGGCCTATCTGAATCCTAAATTAGAAGAGAAAATGCTCTACCTATCCTTGGTACAGCAGATGTGTTGTTCCTATGCTTCTGGGAAGAGAAAGGGATGAACCTTTACTAGTGTTTTGATAAGGTGTTGCTATGGTCCACAATGTTGTCATAGCCCAATTAATGAGCTCTTAAAAGCTTGGTGGCCCGAGCTTCAGAGTTTTTATTGGTGTCAAAAGCTCTTTATTTGGTTCATCTTTGTCTACATCATGACTTGGTTTTTGTACATTGGGCTCTCTCTATAGGTGCAATCATTTGAAACAGGGCCTAGCGTTCTAATGATGGTGAAAAATATCCATTGGAGTAGCTGGGGCCAGTATATGCTCCTCTTCCCCTTCTAGTTGGTTGCTTTTGTCAGAATGCACAAAGCACAAGAGAAAACCCTAGAAACATGTAGCAAATAGGGAGGTTATTTATACATATTTCTCTTTAGCCTTATTTAGTACGTTCATTAAAGGATATATAGACTGGAGATTTGGCTCCATCTTGAATAAATCCCATGGAGTAGAAAATAAGAATCATGAAGCCTTAGCATTAGAAAATGATGTTTTGTAGTACATTGTAGGATCGAAAGAGGCTATTTTATATTGGTTGAATTACAGTCTAATTTGACTTGAAAGACAATGAAACTATGACAACCCACGTTCATTAGTTTGAGATGGAGTTTTTTGCCTAATACTATATTTGGCATATTGTAGACGACAGCCACAGCCACCATCCCACCCCCTCACATACCCACCCACCCCTTTTTTCCCCTTCCCCTCCTAGCTTGTCATGTTGCCTTAGTACTAAAATGATCCCATCTAACTATTTATCTTGAATGTTTAGTCAAGTGGAAGAATTGTCCAATGACGGAGGCTATATGGTAGTTAGTGTGTCCATTGAAGAGCAAATTTTCCCACTTTGTTGTTGAGGATGTTATTGAAGACAACAATCTTTCATAAGGGGGAAAGTGTCACCTCCTTGGATGGGTTCTAGAAGCATTGGTCACAATGATTAAGAAGTGACTTAGTGTGAATGCACTAAGGGTACTTCAGGGTTAGGGAAGCTGAGTCATATTTATATGACTCGAGGCTCAATTGTGCAGACCATTGTATGATCGCCACTCTTGAAGTCTTATCCTAAAGGTTGACACGTCCGTACTCTAGGATAGTGTGGGTTGGTGGTATGGGACTGTATCTTTTGGACATAGTTTTGATCGAGTTACTGTTAGCTCCTAGGCTTTGGGACGAGTCCGTTTAGCTCCTTTGTTCGGAGGTGAATCTGATGTCCACATCTCGTAAGTTCATGGATATAACTTGTGTTGTGTCTTGTGTGCAGGCTGCAAAAAAAAGGGGCTAAAAAAAGAATTTACCTTTTCAGGCTACCATTAGTTGCTCTCTCTCTGTGCAGCAATGCACACCCGAGCGGGCCTTAGTGAAGATAGGCAATGAAACTAGTGGTTAGATATCGAAGTACGCCACAAGGTGCTCAAATAATTAACTGTGTTCCATGTGATCATCATTGAGGAGCAACTTCAATTAGTTTGTGCAACTAAGAAGAAACTAGAGGAGATTGCAATCTTTGGACAAGTCTTGGGTCACTTCCCCTCGAGGGCATAACTTGAAGATTGCGTCATTCTACCTTGCACATTGGCATCTCATGGATAGTAGAGGTAGTGTTGACAGGCAATGCATCTTCATGGTTCAATCATCTTTGCGGATGCACCACATGAGCTTATCGATAGCTCCTTGATTATTTGCTCAAAGGGAATAAGTTTTTGGTTCTATGGTATAATGGTTTCATGGTTGCAGAATTTGCACTTCATTATAGAGTTTCGAGATATTTTGTTACCCTTATGTTTCTTAGTCTTGCAGTGGAGTACCACTAATTGGTCAAGGATTTTGGGTGACTTTTTGACACGGTCCCCTAAGACCAACCTTCCTTCCGTGGATGGGTGGTAAATCCTTGATTACAACTTAATTACAATAGCAAACAATTAATGCAAATCTGAAAATATAAATTTACCTACTACTGATCTTAGACAGTTTCGGTATTTCTTTAGCTTTATTGAAGAAGAAGTTGATTTACAATGGGATTCTCCCAATCTCTTCCATTATTTCAACTCCCCTCGCTGTCCAAAGTGACCAATAAGTCTTCAATCTATTTTGCCCCTTGATTCGGACACTTAATTGGCCTTCATCCACTTCATAGATGATGGAAATGCCCCAAATTCAATGGCTGGCTAGTCCTCCACCTGAATTCAGCTGAAATTCACCTTTAGCCTTGTTGAATCCAAGTCTTGGAGCTTCCAATTTTTAGAATGCTTCCCAAGGTTGCTGCTAAACCCTAATTTTTGCTGTAAATTAGGGTTTATAGCAGAGAAATTTGTAATTTCTCAGCCTCCAAGGGTCCAAATGTTGAGATCTTCAAAGCAAGGCTATGAAATGGCTGGGAGATGAGAGGGAAAGCTGTAGAGAGAGAAAATTCAGAGTTCTGTTGCGAAGAATGACTGAAAATCAGTCAAGTGCAGCTGCCGCCCTACCACAACAGCATGTAGATGCAAAGAACTGAAGAAAATCAATCATTTACTGTTGCTGCCTTGCCTCAATAGCCTGTAGATGCTGTCTCCTGCTGTTGATTGGTCTTCTTTTTCCCCTGGCTGCCTCAGAAGGTCCTTCAATGGCTGCAAATCAGACCAGCAGCCTTCCCCCTCTCTCTCTTGTAGGCTGAATTCATAGAAATGCCTCTCTCCAGCCTCTAAAGACGTTTTTCAGTCTTGCATGGGCATTTTTCGCAAGTGGCAGCCTTCCCAAATCGTTTTTCCAGCAATTTTCATAATTAAATATTGATTTTCAGCCTTAAAATACTGAAAATTAATCTAATAATTATTTCGGTGCCCTGAAAAAAAATATGACTAGCCAATAATTAAATTGGCTAGGCAGCTTCCATTCCCCAGTGTATTTGCGCCATCTTTGACCATCAAATTGGTGTTCGATACCATTAAACGCTAGTTCTCTAGTGTTACCAACTGACACTTATGGCCAAATGGATGACCTAGGCCAACAACTGGCACCAGATACCACCAAGTACCTGTGCGGCATAACTTATAGCAACTTTTGCCTTTGACATCTCGTGATTTCTTTGGGTGTTGGGCTCGTAAATTTACTTTAACTCCAATTGCACCTCACACGTGCATCATTTACTTAATCATGTGATTAAAAATTGATCCACATGTTAAGTGAGGTTTCAAAAATACATGTCCTCATGACAGCCCTCCCCCTTGAAATCCTTGCAATCGTCCTCAATTGCACTGCCAAATGCATCAAAAGAAAAGTACTACATTGGAATTTCCATAGGGTATCATAGTCAACACAACATTGCGCACTGCTGTTCAACCATTCCATATGCCCAACATATGCTGAAAATTACCAGCCAACATAACATAACATAAGACTCACAAAGAATCTCAAAAACCAAACTGATCACAAACTCATTGCAAAAGCTGACTAGCAATCCGTGCAAAAATTGATGTACAAGTGATCCAAAAAGTGACCATAAGGAACTAAAGTTGGCTCTAACTGAAAGGCATCTAGGTAAAGTTGCAACAACTGAGGATGGTCTGCCAAGTCATCCTCTTCTATCCATTTGGTATCCATTGGTGAATAATTTTGAAATTTCACCAAGCATCTCCTGGAAACTTTACCTTTGATCTTTCTTTTCTTATGTGCCAAAATCTGCTCAGGTACCAAAATCTCATCTAGCTCCTCAACCTGAGGCTGAATTTCAGCAGACATATCCTTCGGCACATCACCATGAAAAGGCCTCAATAAACTGACGTGAAAGACATTATGTATCCGTCAATGTGGAGGTAATTGCAGTCGATATGCCACATTGTTTATCTTCTCCAACACTTGGAAGGGCCCATAGTATCTCATACTCAACTTCGGATACAATCTTTCTCTTCCTTTCATCTTTTTCATCCTTGCCTTTTCAAAATGCAGCAATACATAATCACCCTTTGTAAACTGCAAAGCACGTCTATGTCGATCGGCTGTCCTCTTTTGCTTTTCTTGAGATCTCTGAAGTGCATATTTTATCTTTGCATAGGCTACATCCAAGTTTTTCACATAACGATCAGTCTCAAAGATCTTATCCTTAGTTTGCAGAATAGGTGGTACCTTCTTGCCACCCTCAACCACCTCAAATGGATCTTTGCCCGTAGAACTATGCACTGTGTTGTTATAAGCAAACTCAACCAAGGGCAAATACTGGTTCCATTGCGCCTTATGGTCTGAAACATAGCACCTTAAAAGATCTAACACTGTGGAATTTGCTTTCTTAGATTAACTATTTGTCTGCGAATGGAAGGATGATGAAAATTTCAATGTTGGTACCATATTCTCAAACAAGCCCTTCCAAAATAAATTGGTCATCTGGGGGTCTCGATCACGTAATAAATAGCACTGCTCAAAGATAGGTCATGCAACACCAAACACATGATCATGATAACACTTGCTTCATTCCTAGTAGCCATTAATGATCGACTCTGGCATACCGTGATATTTAAAGATGAGCTGCAAAAACAATCGTGCCATATGATCAACCTTTATTTTCTTCCTCACCAGAATGAAATGGGCTTGTTTGCTAAACTTGCAAATGATAGTCCATATCCCATCATTTTTTGTAGGTGTCTTAGGAAGCTCAAAAATAAAGTCCATTGCAATGCTCTGCCAAGGCCGATTTGGAATAGGCAAGGGCTGTAATAAACCCGATAACTTTTGCCTATCGTGCTTTACCTTCTGGCATACGATGCATGTCTTAACAAACTGTTCTACATCATGCCTCAAAGCTGGTCAATAAAAGAAATGCTCCACTGCCTTGACCATGGTATCAATACCTCTGTGTTCCTGTATATAGAGGAACATGACTTTCAGTCATAACTCTAGGCCATAACTGCTTTGTGACACATAGTCGTCCATGCATCATTAGAAATTCATCTCTTAGTACAAAGTGTTCATGCTATTGGCCATTGCAAAGCTGATCATAAACATTAGCAAAGTTCGAATCAGCAACATATTGCTCTTTCATGGCATCCAACTTAGCGTGATAAACCATGCTGACAGATGAAATTTGTGGCTTATGTGATAGTGCATCGGCCACCACTTTCTTTTTACCATCAATATGTACAATCTGAAAATGAAACATAGAGAGGAAATTTGCCCATCTCTTATGCTTCTTTGACAACTTTGTCTGCGTCAAAAAGTATCTCAAAGTTTGATGGTCTGTGTGCACTGTAAAATCAGCCCCTAACAAATAATGTTTCCACGTAGACAGTGCATGAATTACAGCCAAGAGCTCTTTCTCATAGACCTGCAAATTCTTTTCTACACCGTGGAGAATTCGGTTCTCATAAGCCACAACTCGACTATCCCGCATAAGAACAATCCCAATGCTGTTACCACATGCATCACATTGAACTATGAATGACTTCCGTAGATCGGGCAACACGAGCACAGGATCTAAAGTCATCTTTTCCTACGCGGTGGATAACACATATAGAGAGTAGAAAGCAGTAGAAGGGAGAGTGAGCGCGACACCTTTGATATTCGGTACATCCACAGCTGTCCATCTAAATGGCATATTCTTCTTTTGCAAGGCATGCAATGGAGATGCAATTTCAGCAAACCCGCGTACATACTTCCTGTAGTAAGAACATAAATCCAAGAAGTTGCGGATCTCATGCACATTCCTCAAAGGTAGCCATTATCGTATTGCTTCAACCTTTGCAGGGTCCATGCGAATACCATCAACCGATACAATATGCCCCAAAAAGTGGATTGCATGCAAGAAGAATTCATTTTTCTTGTCATTGATAACCAGCCTATGGTCACGCAGTTCATTGAACACCATATCCAAGTGTTTTCTATGCTCTGCCTCGTTCTTTGAATAGACAATCATGTCATCAAAGAAAGTGCCCACAAATCCTCTATGTGGCCTGAAGATACGATCCATTATCCAATTAAAAGTGGCAGGAGTATTCGTAAGTCCAAAAGGCATAACAAGAAACTCATACAATCCAAAAGATGTCCTAAAAGCTGTCTTAGGCACATCTTGTGGTCTAATGCGTATGTGATGATACCCAATATGGTTGCCCCTTACAATCTATCCATAACATCATCGATCCGAGGAATCGAAAAGTGATTCTTTATTGTGGTGTTGTTCAAATCACGATAATCAATGCACATACGCCATGAACCGTACTTTTTCTACACCAAAAGCACTGGAGAACAAAAAGGAGATGAGCTGGGCTAAATCAACCTTTTTTTTAACAGCTCATTTACCTGAGTCAAAATCTCCTCTTGTTGGGTTGCATTGACTTTGTAGGGTGGCTTATTAGGTGGGCTACTTCCAGGGATTTGATCTATGCCATGATCTTTTGGTCTTTCAGGCGGTAGTTGCCTTGGAAATGACTGAGAGAAGCAATCAACATACATTTTCAGAAATGACATGTGATCCTTTTTTAACTTAGACATGTTCCCAACATTCTCACTATCATCTTTATCCCTAGTAAAAACCAAGTATGCTGAAAGATGATTTTTCATTACTTTAGAAATGGTAGCTGCAGATACAAGAGGGACAGATTCACCTGTCAACTTTACATCAAGTGTGAGTACATTTCTCTTATGTTGAATAGTGATTTTTTTTGCACGAGAATCAATCACTGCATGTATACAGTGACACCACGGCATACCAAGCAATACATCACAACCCTCAAGTGGAGCAATGAAGAACTCTTCATTGTCCACATATCCTTGTAAGTGCAAGTAGAGCTTTCCAATGAGTAGTGTGAGAGGCTCTGCATGGCCTTTACATGCCATTTCAACTTCCCCCATGGGTCCCATCTCATCCTCTCTGATGCCCAGACGGGCGGCCATGTCAACAGAGATGAAGTTGGCTCGTGCACCATTATCAAAGAAACTCAATGCATGTTGATCCCTAAATTTTTCCCATGCTCTACACAACTCAGTAGCATCATCATTGGGCTAATCACTAACAACATCAGGCACCAATCCCACTGATGTTTTAGGCTTCTTTCTTTTAGAATCTCCTCGATTTTCTGATTTTCCAGCTTGCTGCCTATTGGGACAGTCCCTTGCAATGTGACCCTCCTGTTCACAAATAAAACATTTATTTGCAGCCATCAATTTCCTACGTTGTGCCAATGTTTTGGAGCCCTTTCTTTGCTGTTTTGGTCTCTTTTTAGGCTGATATTCAGATCTGCCCCTTTTCTCAGCTTTAAATAACTTTTTATTCTGGCTTCTCCCCACTCTCTAGGAAGCCCAAATCCTTCCCATGCAGCAAAGCATCCGCTGTAGCAGCAGTCTCTATAAGCTGAGACATGCTAGACACGGTGGATTTAATACAAAAATCCATGATTCCTTTGGGCAGATCACAAACATATTTTTCCACTTGCTCATGAAGAGGTACGGGGCGATAAGAAGTAATAGGCAGCAATGCATTCCAAAACTTGTTATTATATTGCTCCAAATTCTTACATTCCTTAGCATCCAGCTTATTCCAAGCTGCCATGATGTCCAGCTGAAAGGTACTTGTCAACCAATTCGATGCAAACATTTGCTTGAATTGTACTTACGTTGACGGTACTCTACCTTGCATCAAAAGAGTAGACCACCACTACAATGCATTCCCTTTCAAGAAAGTGGCTACCTTTCGAATCTTTGAGGACTTCGTGAAGTTCCCCCCCCCAATAGACTGCATCAAACTCTGAATGAAAGTCAAAGTTTTCAGCCTATCTTGTGCACTGTTGAAGGACTCAAACTCCACTCCTTTTCCACCCTCATCATAGTCTTTTGTTGCTTGTTTGGATGTCAAGCTGTCATACACTGGCTGCTGCAAAAGGGTGCATTTGTTGAATTCACATCAAAACCAATGTGAAACGGAGCATTTGCATGATCAACATTCATTCCTTGAGCCCCATAATCATTCGGGGGTGCAGATGCAGTACCAAACATGCTACTTTGTGCCCCAGGCATCAAGCCAATGCTACCTTACATAGGGTTTTGCGTATTTCCAGCCATACTCGAATACATTGGGCCTTGCACTCCATGCATTGGTTGTTGCATACCATAGGGATTTGTGCCATACATTCCCGTATGCGGTCCTTGTCCAACCATAGCATGAAAAATCGTGCTTCCACCAAAATATTATGGCTATTGCTTTCTTAGTCAAATCATACAATGGTCTAGCAACCACAACAAACGATTTAATGAATCTCTTGTAATAAGAGTATATTTCCAAAGTTTCTTGAACTTCAAGAATACCGGTCAATTCTGGCCATCTTGCAATAGCCTTGACATTTTAAAACCTTTTTTGGATCCCTTTGAATCCCATCTTTGGATAAAATATGATCTAAGCAGTGAATCTTTTCTAGGAAAAATTCACTCTTTTTCCCATTCATATAAAATTTGTGTTTTTGGAGTTCTTGAAATACTATTTTTAAGCATTACTTGTGCTCTTCTTTATCTTTTCAATGAACCCAAATATCATCAAAGAAAATACTTGTAAACTTTTGGTGTGTTCTAAAGGTTCTTTTAATAATTTCATTAAAGATTACATGAGCGTTGGTGAGATCATATGTATTAGGGAAAATTTGAAATAAAAAAATGGCATTGAAGGGAGTTTAACCAAAAGGTGATATTCCCTAGGCAAAAAGGAATGCTTAGTATAACTTCATTGTCCCATTTTCAAATCCCATCATCTATATATCAAAGGAAAGCTCTTGAAGAGTAGGTTCTAAATATCCAATCTTCGACAAGTTTGGAGTTCATTTGTGAAAATATTGCAGTGCCTCTATGTTTAGAGAAAATATTTTAGTCAAACTCCCTTACAAGGATATTTTTTTACCTTAAATTTTTCTTAATGGTAACATAAGACGCTCATACAAACAAAAGATTGTCCTGAATGCCGTTTTATGAATGTCTTTAGGAGCAATCATGTTTTGATGGTAGCCACTCTTCAAGCAATCCATTTGAATATTTTGGGTCCATCCAACCTATCTAAGCTATCCTCAATTCTTGGTATGGGAAAGCTATTTTGAATAGTGATTGTATTGAGGGCCATGTAGTCCACACACATACATCAAGGCATATATTTTTCTTAAACTAAGAGGACAATAGAACAAAAGGTGAGAAATTGAGTCTTATTATATCTTTCTCCAAGAGCTCATTCATTTGCTTTATAATCTCCTTTGGTTGTATTGGGTTCACATGATAAGATGGCCTATTTGGAAGTGAACTTCTAGGAGTGAGGTCAATGTGATGATCTTATGACCTCTCTAGTAGTAGCTCGTTAGATAAAGTGTCTGCAAAATAATCTTCATACTTCTTTAAGAAATTCAATCGCTTCTTGGTCATATCTAAGATGGACTTTTCAGTTCTAGACTCCCTATTAGAGTCTTTGATAAACATCGTGTCTGAGGAAATAAACTTATTTATTTTTTTACAAATTTGTAGATGGGATAAGGTAGGAATAGAGTTTTGTTTAACTTCCACATCAAAAGATACATTTTTATCCTTAAAAGGAAGTCTAAATTTATTTTGATTTCAATCAATGGTTGGGTCTACTCTACTATGACAAGATATTCGTAATACAACATCATAGTAGCCAAGATCTCTTATGATAAAGCTCTCATGATTTACATAGTCTCCTATCTCAATCCGTAGCTTTTTGAAGATATGTGTAACTTGAGATTTCATTCCTTGAAAAACAACACTTGATGTTTTTTGTATTCCGAACCTCTTCTTTCGTAGATATAGAGCTTCAATAATTCGAGGATTCATGTAATGATATGTAGCCCTTATGTTAAAATAGGGAGCTTCATTTTCTTTGATGAAGTTTCATCCTGCTATAAAGATTCTTTAGGTATAAGATTCACTTGAGGTGCCTTCTAGGGTTTGTTCTCCTTCTTTGCCTTGTTGGGGCATTGATTAACCATGTGTCCCTTTTCTCCACAAGAGAAACATCACCCTTGTCTTGTATATTGTGCTAATTGCTGATATGTTAGCTTCTTTTTGGATGACAAAAGTGGTATACCTTCATTCTTATGCTTTGGCTTTTGTTGATCTGATTTTTTTTGTTAAACGTCTTAACCTTCTTCTTTTCTGGTTCTTCTTTGGAGAACTTTCCAAGCATCCATGGCATATGTAGTTCTTTAGCTTCAAGGGCTGCATCTTGGGCTGCTTCCAAAGCATTAGGCTTTGTCATCTTTGATAACTCACCAAATTGTTGGATGTAAACCATGGATAAACTTTCTCATTTTTCTATTGGAAAGAACCTTACTAAGAGATGTTAATTTAAGAGAGAATAGCTTCTAACTTATTGATGTATTCTCATATATTTTCTCCATGGTGTTTCTTTAGCTCATCCCATTCTTGTTGTACATCGGCTTCAAAGGATGAAGGTATAAACTTCTTGTCGAACATCTCCTTAAGCTCCTTCCAAGATTTGGGTTCCCTTTTTTCTTAAATAATCTCGAGCTACTAATTTAACGTAGCATCATTCAAGTGTATTTCAACCATCCTAATCTTTGATTTTTGTGTATGATTTTCACCACTAGAAGTAGCATCAAATTGTCTAGTAAAAGGCAACTTTTTGAGAATCTCTCTTGCCACTGATGCTTTTCTGTCTAGTCTCAAAGTCTCTTTTAGCATCGCCTTCCTTTGCTAAAAATATATTTGGAGATTGAGCTACTATGGAAATAGCTAGTGCTTTGACTTTTTGCTTACCGTTCTCCATGGAGGGAGATTTGAGACAAGAAGAGGTTGCTTGTGTATAATGAGACTTTGAAGTCAAACTTGGGTGGATTCCTGAATGATAGGTGATGTGCTACCTTCATAGGCTTTGTTGCATCAATGATGTTGATACCTTTCATGCTGAGATATACCTTTGCAGTCATAATACCATCTATCTCAAGAGCCTTCTTGGCAAGAAAATCTTCAAAGACCTTCGCTTTAGCACATGCTTTAACCCTTGTCTTCATCAAAGCTTATATTTTTGGATTGGCTTGTAGCTCCTTGTGTCTTTGTATCTTCTCATAATTAGAGAAACATACAGATGTAGAGTGTCAGGAGCCTTCCGATTGTTGGCTATGATTCTTCTCTTCGCCTCTTGACATGGTAAACCTCTATGATAATGTTAGTCCCAAAGATCTTAATACTCCAAAAAAGTTCTTACAAGGAAGAAGTCCTTGCTTCGATACCAATGTAAGTGCAGGGAAGAGCTTGACAATGAGAATACTCTAAACTTGATCAATTATCATTGTGAAAATGTGTGCGCGCGTGTGTGTGTGTGAGTGAGTGAGAGAGAGAGAAAGAAAGATCTATTAACGTCTCTAAAAGGCCAGAATGGCCTATGAGACTATAACCAATACAGCTGGTATCATCATCTCTCATCAAATAAGAAGAGAGAAAATTTATGTGTAAGTTTACGTGGTAAATTTATGTGTGTGTGTGTGTGTGTGTGAGAGAGAGAGAGAGAGAGAGAGAGAGAGAGAGAGAGAGAGAGAGAGAGATGATACCATGTTGAGAGGGGAATTGGCCCCTTCCCCTTTACTAGATTTTATTGAAATAAACTATGGGTACCAAATGTTTGAACCATACGTAATCACAATGGACTGATTTGCTACAATTCTAAAAACCCCTATTGCATAAATTGGGCAGCAAGATGATTTTCTTTTGTTCTGCTTTGATTTTTTCAAGTTGAGTAGAAAGAGTTTGCTGAATGAGTACTAGATAAGCATGTGGTTGAAATTTAAGTATTTGAGCTCGGTGCAAATGAAGAGAGAGACGTCCAATATATAGATGTGAAGCTTGGGTTCGTTTCTTTGATCATGAGCATTTGCTTCCACTTTTTTGAAACTGCTCATTATATGGGGTTTGAGTCATTATGACTACCTCAGTAAAGAAGTCTTAGTGCGCTTTTTGGTCAATTGGACTGCTTGACTAAACTTTAACTTTCTCTTGGATTTCTCGTTGATGATGACCCAAGTAGAATTATAGGGTATTTTGGCCATTGACCACCCTTGAATTTAAAAAATGAACATTTAACAATATTTTAAAATACTCAAACAATACAAATTGCCTTTCAAGGTATATGAGCATTAATAATTTGAATCCTTGAGCCAATATATCTCAATAATAGTTGATACATAGAAAATTGGTAACAAATTCAATAGATCTGCTTGAAATGATATTTGCCAACAAAGCGGTGACCCCATTAACTAGTCTATTATACTCGATCCTTGCTTGGGTTCCCAATGTATGAGCCCTCTTGAATATGGAGAGAGAGAGAGAGAGAGAGAGAGAGAGAGAGAGGGGGGGGTGGGGGGGTGGGGGGTCATGTTAACATTTTTGGGAGGCCCCTAATCATATATATCCATTGTTACAATTCACTTTGGGCATCTTGCATACAAGCAAAAAGAAAACAAAAACGGGATGAAACAGCAGTTTTGTACTCGTATGACTCATATGACTCATAAGAGTGTTGTTATAGCAAACATCATTGCATGTGTATAGAATATAGTTGTAATCTTTCATAGATTCATTTCTTGGGAGGTGGGGCACAAAAGTCTCTAACGATTGCTCTTCCTCCTTTGTACACTGGCCACTTGCCATTCTTCCTCCCCCCTCTTGACTTTAGCCAATTCTGCTGGTTGATTCTTTAGTTGGACTGGAGTCAACTCATTTGCTATTCATAACTTAGCCTCTTTAGAGAGACTTTGGTTGCTTTGTAACGGCTATTTTCTCTATCAGTTCCATATACATTACTCTTGCCAGTCCACAAATGGGAATGTTCTGCTTAATTGTTCCTTCAATACAGCTGTTTCAAGGATGAAATCGCCCTCTAAATCTGGTGCAATGTTGCGTCTGTCCCATCTTGGGGGGAACCCTCCAATTCTAGTATCTTTTTTGTTGCTCTTAATCCTTTCATTTGCTTCATTACTGAGAGCACTTCTGTGAAAAAATGTGCTGAATTTGAATTTACCTTCAGTTCCATTTGGAGTCTCTCTTGCATGGGTTCCTCCTTTGCTTTCTGTAGAGAGAGAGAGAGAGAGAGAGAGAGAGAGAGAGAGAGAGAGAGAGAGAGAGAGAGAGAGAGAGAGAGAGAGAGAGAGAGAGAGAGAGAAGTGAGTTGGCAGGTGGAATCAATCTCAAATTTGGAAGTTTTGAACTCGCTGCAGTGCCAAAAGTGATGATATATCAAAGAGTATATCGACATGGTGTGGATGGCACACTGATCATGGCTCATTGACAGGTTTATCTCTGTGCCTTAAATGTCACTATCAGTGCCAAGGTGTAAAGCAATTAGCTTCTTGTTATGACCTATCAGCTTGTTCGAACAGTTTTTTCTTAAGCATGTTGCTATTGAGGCTTTGAACAGTTCTCTGATCTCTGCTTGCAATTGGTTAATTTTTTTAGTGAGAAAAAGGAAAATCTGCTTTTTGAGTGCTCTCACCTTGATTGCTAAGCTCTTCTATTGAAATTTGGAAGCTGGCTCAGAGATTCCATAATGCTTGAATAAAGTCAGGAGGTGCAGATTCCCAGACGAGCTCTATCTGTGAGAAGATATGGCACCATATTTGACTTATTTGTTGGTTGTCAGATTGTTTGTGTTGCTGTAAGTGTTTACTCTTTTTAGCACTGAGTTGAGTATGCTGTTTGTCAATCATCTTGGATCAGATGATCAGACAGATAAAAACTTGCAGGTATGACTAGAGCTCATGCCGTTAAGAGAGAGCTCACAACAAACAGTAGCCTAAAGAGAAGTTGTGATCAACAACTTCGCGCCCTTTTTGTTTTTCTGGCCCCACTTGCGATGTAGCAGGTGGTTTGCTTATTGTGGATGGTTTATGGTGGTTTATTGCAAACCTCTTTGATTTCTATACCATAATAGAGTTGCTTTCAATTTGGATTGCATTCTCTTGCAAGTTTCTCATCTTTACATAGTGAATATGTTCTTCACAATGCATGTTGTCTCTATCTTCTCCATGCCACTTGTTAAGAACATGGGAGGTATGGAGATGAGTAGGTCTTACATACCCAACCCTCACAATGGAGAAGAGTCGTGGGTACCAGCAAAGACACAAGAGCCGCAAAGTGTTTTTCTTCTTTCTTCGCTTGTTTTATTTCATACACTATGTAATGTAGGTAAGAAAAGACTTGAAAGAGGGGTTTCTCTTACGGTTTACTCTTAGGCTAAGTGTGGTTACAAGCAAATATAGCTAGGTTGGTGTTATAATTATGCCAGCTAAGAAACTCTTGTGTGGAAGGAGAACAGAGCACCACCTCATATAAACCACGCAGACCGGCATTCGTATATGAAAGTTCCTCTGTCGTCGCTGCTGCTGCTGGCGTTGTGCCCCCGCGCTGCCCCCATCTCTCTTGCTCTGCCTCCCCGTGGCGCGCTGCGTCCCCCTTTTCGCCAGGAAATCCGCACATTCGCCCCCTCCTTGCCACCGTTCCCTTGTCAGTCGACCTCTCCTTGTCTCCAAGCTGCCCCCTTGACCCCTCTTGCTGACTGCCGCCAGCATCCAGTGAGCCGCCGCCACCTGTGATAGACATCCCCTCTTTTTGTCCATTTCGATGTTTTCTACCTTGCTTACTTTGCCACCAGCGCATGTAAAGAGCGCCAGCCCAAAGTAATAGACCCCCCCCACCCCCCCCCCCCCCCCCCCCCCGGCACAGTGCAGATAACGGAGGTAGTTCTCATGGGTCAAGGGATCTTCATGGTTTGACTCACCTTCGTGGATGCAGCCCGTGAGCTAGTGGATAGCTCACCTTATGCCTCCATGAAGGGGGTCATCTATATGGTTCCTTGGTATAGTGGCTTCACAGTGGAGGAATTTTCACTCCACAACAGGTTTCTTAGACACCCGGTCACCCTCCTATTCCTTGGACTGACGGTAGAGTATTGTCAGTTAGTGGAGGACTTTGGACGGCTCTTCGGCACAGTTCTTCCTGTCTTCTTCAGAGATGCAGTGATAGTTGCAGGAGTCTCGAAGGTACGGGTGGTTGTGAAAGATACAAAGAACATACTTAAGTTTTTGGAGATTGAGGGAGGCAGACATTTTTAGGTAGCAAGTTATTGTGACAGGGCAGCCTGGTCAGTGCTTGCGATGTCATGACTTTGGGCATCAGTCACCAGGCTGCACGTGTTTCGGAGCCAAGGCGGCTCAGCCCCGGCAGACCCATAGATGGATGCTGATGGTTTTATACGGGTCGAGCGACGAGAAAGAGGGAGGTGGCAGGGGGGCCTGAGTCAGCCCCTCAGACATAGCCACGGCAGCAGAGAGTAGGAGGGCGGGCAATGGGCCCCCGGTAGAGCACCTGTAGCATCCTCGAACTTGTCCCACCCAGCAAGATCACAGGCCTCTAGTCCCACCACATTGAGGCGTCATAGGCTATCCCACCCAAGATCCTCCAACCCCCATACCCACCTCCTCCCCATGGATCGCCCCCTACCCCCCCCCCCCAAAACACACACCCCTGCCTCATGCTTTCGATCACTCCACCATCCCTCAATCTTCCTCTTCCCCACTATCTCCCCCGCCAATCAGCCCCCTTGATCCTCACCCACAGTACATCTGACTAGAGCTCATGTTGTTAAGAGAGAGCTCACAACAAGCAGTAGCCTAAAGAGATTTTGTGATCAACAACTTCGCATCCTTTTGTTTTTTTGGCCCCACCTTTGATGTAGCAGGTGATTTGCTTATAGTGGATACTTTATGGTGGTTTATTGCAAACCTCTTTGATTTCTATACCATAATAGAGTTGCTTTCACTTTGGATTGCATTCTCTTGTAAGTTTCTCATCTTTACATAGTGAATATGTTCTTTACAACGCATGTTGTCTCTATCTTCTCCATGCCATTTGTTAAGAACATGGGAGGTATGGAGATGAGTAGGTCTTACACACCCAACCCTCACGATGGAGAAGAGTCGTGGTTACCAGCAAAGACACAATAGCCACAAAGTGTTTTTCTTCTTTCTTCTCTTGTTTTATTTCATACACTATATAATGTAGATAAGAAAAGACTTGAAAGAGGGGTTTCTCTTACTCTTAGGCTAGGTGTGGTTACACGCAAATATAGCTAGGTTGGTGTTATAATTATGCTAGCTAAGAAAATCTTGTGTGGAACGAGAACAGAGCACCACTTGATACAAACCACGCAGACCGGCATTCATATATGAAAGTTCCTTTGTTGTCGTTGTTGCTGTCGGCGTTGTGCCCCCAGGTTGTCCACATCTCTCATTCCCCCCCGTGGTGTGTGCATCCCCCTTCTCGCCAAGCAATCCGCACGGTCGCCCCCTCCTCGCCACCGTTCCCCTTTCACTTGACCTCTCCTTGTCTCCAAGCTGCCCCCTCAACCCCTCTCGCTGACTACTGCCAATATCCAGTGAGCCGCCGCCACCTGTGATAGATATCCCCTCTTTTCGTCCATTTCGATGTTTTCTACCTTACTCCGCCACCAACGCATGTAATTAGCGCCAGCCCAAAGTAGCAACTATCTTGGTAAGTCGTCAGTAGGGACGTGCAATGAAAACCTCTGGGTTAGACGCCAGTGCATTCTGGGAGTGCCCCCAGTCAAACACCTTGCGCGTCGTCCTTTTTGAGGAACAGCTCTTAGCCGTCCGTGCCATAGAGCTGGAACTGAAAGAAACAACAATCTTTAGTCAGGTTGTAGGACACACTCTATCCAAGGCCCCATCCAAGGCCCAGCTTCGGGATTGGCTTGACTCCACACTCTGCATTGGCACAGAGTAGATCACGGAGGTAGTTCTCATGTGTCAAGAGATCTTCATGGTTGGACTCACCTCCGTGGATGTATCCCGTGAGCTAGTGGATAGCTCACCTTATATCTCCACGAAGGGGGTCATCTATATGGTTCCCTGGTATAGTAGCTTCACAATGGAGGAATTTGCGCTCCACAATAGGTTTTATAGTCACACAATCACCCTCCTATTCCGTGGACTAGCGGTAGAGTATCGTCAGTTAGTGGACTTTGGACGGCCCTTTGACACAGTTCTTCCTGCCTCCTTCATAGATGCAGTGATAGCTGTAGGAGCTCCGAAGGTACGGGTGGCTGTGAAAGATACAAAGAACATACTTAAGTTTCTGGAGATTGAGGGAGGTAGACACTCTTTCAAGCAGCATGTTATTGTGATAGGGCAGCCTGGTCCGTGCCTAGGATGCCATGACTTTGGGCATTAGGCAGTAGACTGCATGCATTTCGGAGCCAATGTGGCTTAGTCGGCAGACCCGTAGATGGATGCTGATGGTTTTACACGGGTCTAGCGACGAGAAAGAAGGAGACGGTAGGGGGGGCTTGAGTTAGCGCCTCAGACACAACCACAGTAGCAAAGAGTAGGAGGGCGGGCGATGGGTCCCTGGTAGAGCACCCGCAGCATCCTCGAGTTTGTCCCATCTAGCAAGATCACAGGCTTGCTCCCCCACCACATTGAGGTGTCACGGGCTACCCCACCCGAGATCCCCCATACCCACTCCCTGCATATGGATCACTCCTTGACTCTATTTCACAGTGCCCCCCCGGCCACCCCCCCTCCCCCCCCCTCAACCCATTCCTCCCCTTCCCACAAGGGGTGACGAGCCTCACACGCCCATATCTTCTCCTCACATGCAGCCTAGTCCCCTCGTTCCCCACACAGCCACTAGCTCATTTGGCCCAACCGCCCGTCACACTTTCCCTCAACAAGTGCAGTTGCTCCCATACGAGTTTTTCCGCAGTGGCTGGTTGTTCTATTTAAGAGTTGCGGAGCGTAGAGAGTTTCTACTACCTCTAGAGGTGGCGAGCTTCGTGGTCCGCAAGTTAAGGAGCGGTAAGGTCCATTTACTAGCTCCACCACATGGACCAAACTATGCTTTCTTCTTTTAGACCTGTCATTTAGGAGACTGGACGATGACATAGATAGAGGAGGAAGTGAGCGGCCAGGTTGCAGACCCCATCTCCCAGTGGATGGGTGAAGGAGGGCCAACACTATTCTCCCAGCAGTGGCCAGGATGTATGACGGACATTAACTGGTGGGTTGGAGCCGAGGTCCCAGATTTGAGCATTATTTTTTGAGCCCCTTCCCAGTGGAGCTCATTGATGGATGTGATGGAGTGGCCCCTAGCACAGGCCGCCCGCTTCTACCAGTGCATAGATTCACGCCTCTCATCCTGGTTGATAGACGCCTTGGTGGAACCGCTTGGAGCATCTATTACCCCTATGGTCCCCACCACAGGGGAATGGAGTTCACCCTCCAAGCTTGCGGCAAAGCACATTCGCATGCCCCATAGCTTCTCTTCTTCATTAGCAACTTCCACACCGAACTGTTTGGTTAGTTTTAGGCTTTCCCATGCATTGACACCTAGCATCTTGGAATGTGAATAGCACGGATCGACATCTTACTTCTTTAGGAGTACAAGCTCACTCCCACCTAGGTCCATTGGGTAGGGAAGGTACATCCAGGCAGCTCACACATCTACTGGGAGTACTCCATTGGTGCCCATGGCAAGAGTGGAGGCGTATGCACCTCTATTGGCCTGAGCCTTACCGCTTGTGTGCGAGATCACAGGACGATTGTGGTAGGGAGGGTCCTATGGATCAGACTAGATCAGGGACTTATGCCTTGGAGTCCTCAATGTCTATGCTCCTACGAAGGTTAGGGCATGCAGCAAGTTATGGATGGAGATTGTAGGAGGACTTTCAAAGGTGGACTCTTGGATTGTTGGAGGAGGCTTCAACAAGCTGGAAGTCTTAGAGGACCTGCAGGGTAGAGGCAGAGATTACCAAGGTATGATAGGGGAGGAGCACGAGGCATGGGAAGTCTTCCCCCTTGCGGTAGGAGCATGTGTTGCTTGGTGGGACCCAGCTTTTCATAGGAGGAGAGGTCCATATGCAGGAGGTGCGTGCACGGGCAGCCCTCGCCCATCTTGAGGACAAGCTCTCGGAGTTTTGCTTCCTTGGCCTAGCAACCTTTTGGGCAGGGAAGGGGGACACGATGTGCAGGGAGTTTTTTCAGATGCATTAGCCTCACACCTTAGGAGATCAGATTCACAACCTCCATGATCAATACGGAAGGATTCGCTCTAGCCCAGATGAGGTGATGGAGATTGCCATTGATTAGTATAAAGAGCTTTTTCAGCAGCAGGTAGTCTCATCCAGAGTACAGCATTGTAGATAGTAGGTCTGGGACTGCATTCCGACCCTTGTCTAGAGAAGATGGGATGCTACCTCCTAGACCCCTTCACAAAGAAGGAATTAGCGGAGGCCTTCCATGCACAAGATGGGCAGAAATGCCTAGGTGAGGATGGTCTTTTTAAGGCCTTCTTCACTACCTATTGGGAGGTGGTGAAGGATCCTCTACTTTTGGCCTTTCAGGAGATATTTAGCTTAGGACGGATGCGAGGGAGTCTATCGGCAGGTCTTGTCAGTCTCCTCCCCAAAGGGGGAGACCGGTTGGAGCTGTCCCAGTGGAGACTGATCACCTTGTTGCCAATGGCATATAAGGCACTGGCCAAGATGATCGGTAGTCGACTTCGCCTCGTGCTTCCAGACATAATCCATGACACGCAGACACGTTTTGTCCAGGATAGGAGCATCCTAGACAGTGTCTTCACTTTCTTCGAGGCGACCGAGTGGGCTCAGCACAATGGTTAGGAATTGGCTGTACTCCTCTTGGATTTCGAGAAGGCCTATGACAGGGTTGACTTGGACTTCTTAAAGGGCACTATGGCGAGGTTGGTCTTCCCCCAGGCATGGATCTGTGGGGTTTCTGCACTTTACAGATCGGCCATTAGCAGGGTTCTCATAGGTGGCAGGAGGGGGGAGGAATTTTGGTTGGAGAGATTTGTTCGACGGGGCTCTCCTCTTGCCCCATATCTGTTCTTACCCTTTGTGGAGGCGATGTCCTACTTCCTCCGCTCACGTGTGAGTGGGCTACATAGCCTTTGACTTCCGGTGAAGGAGGAGACGTAGATGCTAGACTCAAAGTATGCAGATGATACCGCCCTTTATGTAGAGGATGATGAGCTAATGTTGGAGAGAGTGAGACTAGCTGTGGAGGTATTTTGCATTGCAGTTGGAGTGAAATCCAACTGGCGAAAGTCGGTTGGTTTTCTTACAGACTTGAACTATAGCACGGAGTGGGGCGTCCACTTGGGGTTCAGGTGGGTGTGCAGGGGACAAACGGTCCAATATCTAGGGTTCCAGGTGAGGCGGAAGCTGACCTAATGGAGCACTGTCCGCCTTTCCCTAGCGGGCCGAGCCCTGGTGGTCAACCAGGTTCTCCTAGTGACGACTTGGTACACCGCCTCTTGTTGGTGCTTCTCCTCGTATTGTGTAGTTTAGTTTTGCCTCCTAGTTCAGAATTTCCTCTAGGCTAGCTCAGATGGTTCTAGGGATTCCTGTGCCAAGGTGGCGTGGGTGACCATCATCTAGGATTGGTCTAAGGGAGGGCTTGGGATTATCGACCTAGAGTTCGAGAGCATGGCCCTTTGGGCAAGCTAGTGGTACGTGGTCTCACACCAAGAGGGCAGACCTTTTGCAAGTAAAATGCGGCCGATTATATTACTCAAAAAAACTGATTACAACGGAATGTTCATGCTCAACAGACAAGCTGGAGCTGATGCAAAGCCACAATAACATCATGTATACAAGCCTCTCAAGGCGGTCTGGGGGGGGATGAGGGCAAGAAGCCTTTTGGGGGGGGGGGATATCGTCAATTGGGGGTACCTGCCTGCATCACGAAAAACAGGTCCTGGCAGTCCCAAGTGCGCATGAAATGACAACGGAGCTCCTGACGAGCCTTGGACTCGCCTTGCACCTGATCCCATCGGCTGCGGAGGGAGTGGATGATGGAGGTCTAGAGCTCTGCTAAGGTTGCTTGTACTAACAGCCTCTCTCCGCCAAAAGCCTCCTGACATCGTGCGTTCTAGATCTGCAATCCAGTAAGGCTCCCTCTGAGCAGTCTGCTGTGGACTTCAGTACCTGTCGGATGGGTAGAGCCTCCAAACCGACCACTGCGCACGACCCTGCCTCGATAATGAATATCGTGTCCTGCATCCCGCCTCATACAGAAGGTGGCGGCCTTGGCTGATTGCCTGCCAACAGAAAGCTCCCCATGAGATACATCCAAGGCTGGGTGCTATACGGCGAAGGATGCCACAAGCTCCTCTCCACACAGGCTGTGCCTCCTCACATGACCAAAGGCAGTGCTTTGGGGTTTCCAGAGGCTGCTGTGTTTAGTGCTTACAACCTCCCTCCTTCTGCATTTGGGCAAGCCAACTTTGCACTGCTAAGCCTCCATGTGCTACCAGTCGTAAGAAATACGACACCCTCCTCGGCCTCCAGCTATCCTAGAGGTGGCGCTAAAAGGTCCGTCGGAAAGTCTTCGTGATGTTGTGCTCCGCCCAGTGCCTGCTACGAGACACTACCTAATCCATATCCTCGTGTATCAATAGGTGTCTGGCAATCTTGGCAGTGTACTCTAGGAACCTGGGTGGCTTCTTGGCAACCGCCGTGGCCGGCCATAGCTACTCTCCTGGATCCCACTCCAGCTCATCAAGTGGTTTGCCCTCCCAAATCCAAAGGCGCCACTCCTTGAGCTCCTCCCAGAAGACATAGGGGTCCAATCGCCATGTCTTCCCTCGAAGGCCCACCACCCGAATCCTTCTCCACAAGAGGGTAGCTATCCCCTCATCCTGCTACCCTCTGTCAAGGGCCAGACTTCCCCCCTCATACACTCCAAAAAACGTCCCGTGTGGGGCGCCGCACACTCTACTTGCCACTTGTAGGGGGATGCCTTGTGGTGAGAACCTAGCGGCCCATACCTCCCCAGGCTCTATTGGCTCTCGTATCGGGGGAGCAATCCACTCCAGAGGTATTGCTGCGTCTATCTCCCTTCTCCTCAATTCCACTCCCCTCTGGCAGCCTGATACTCGCTGCAACACCCCCTCGTCCGCCATCATGTACACCTCCCGCCATGTCCTGATGGTACGAGCCGGGCTGGCCTCCCAACCAACCCACTAGATGTGGCGGTGCTCACCGATGTGTGCTCCTTCCCGATCTTTGACGCGAGAGTTCCAGATCACTGGCTGACGGTCTATCTCCTCCTGGTAGCTTGGGGGACTCTGTATTAGGGCCTTACGAAGGCCTTGCCACATGCGGAGTAGGCTGCGTAGGAAAGGTGATCTGGGGGGGGGGGGTGATTTGGGCTGATGTGAAGATCCATCTCAAGGACAGCCTCCACTCACCGCCAAGCCTCCGTCTATAGTCGTGAAGGCCCTCTTGCAATAGGACCTTCTAGGTCTGCCCTCCTGGTATGAGGCCGCGGACAATTAGCTTGCTCGGGAGGGCCATGCTCTGATATTCTGGGTCTATGATCCGAAGCCCTCCCTCTGACCGATGTCCTATGATGGTCGGCCACCCTACCTTGGCCTTGGAGTCTCTGGAACCATCTGATCCTGACCAAAGGAAGTTCCGCACTAGGCGGTGGAGCTGTGCTACGCAAGATGAGGAGAAGCAACAATACGAGGCAATGTACCAGGCTGTCGCTAGGAGTACCTGGTTGACCACCAGGGCTCGGCCGGCTAGTGAGAGGCGAGCCGTGCTCTAGTAGGTTAGTTTCCTCCGAATAGAATCAAGGACAGGAAGAAACTGTTGGGCAGGAGTGATGTTGAGTCCCACCTGCCCTCTGCTCACCCATCTAAATCCCAGGTGGATGCCTCACTCCTTGCTAGAGTCCGGGTCTGTGAGGAAACCAACTGACTTTCGCTAGTTGATTTTCGCTTTTGCTGCAGAACATAACACATCAAGAGCCAGCCTCACTCTCTCCAGCATCAACTCATCGTCCTCTATGTAGAGTGTTGTGTCATCTGCATACTCTCAGTCTAACAACTCGGTCTCCTCTCTCACTGGAAGTCGGAGGCCATGTAGTCCGCTCACATGTGACTTGAGGAAGTGAGACATCGCCTCTGCAAAGAGTAGAAACATGTATGGGGCTAGGGGGCAGCCCTTTCAAACCGATCTCTCCAACCGAAACTCCTCCCCTCGCCTTCCGCCTATGAAAATCCAGCTCCTGGCCAATCTGTAAAGGGCGGAGACCCGGCGAATCCAAACCTCACCATGGTGCTCTCTAGGAAATCCTAGTCCACCCTGTCATAAGCTTTCTCGAAATCCAGAAGTAGTATGGTGAGTCTCTGCCCGCTGTGTTGAGCCCACTCTGTCGCCTCAAAGAAGGTAAAGACATTGTCAAGGATGCTCCTATCCTGGACAAAGCGTATTTGTGTGTCATGGATGATGTCTTGAAGCACGGGGCATAATCGCCTACCAATCATCTTTACCAGTGCTTTATAGGCCACTGACAATAAGGTGATTGGTCTCCACTAGGAAAGCTCCAACCAGTCTTACCCTTTGGGGAGAAGATTGATAAGGCCTACCGAGAGACTCCTTGGCATCTGTCCTGAAGTGAAAATCTCCTGGAAGGCCATTAGTAGGATGTCCTTCACCACTTCCCAGTAGGTAGTGAAGAAGGCCTTAGAGAGGTCATCCTGCCCGGGGCATTTCTGCCCGTCCTGTGTATGGAAAGCCTTCTCTAGTTCCTTCTCTGTGAAGGGGGCTAGGAGGGAGCGTCCCATCTCCTCTGTGAGACGAGGGACAGGATGTGATCCGAGACCTGCTGTCTACATCTCTGTCCTCTAGCTGAGGCTCTCTCTTGTTGAAAGAGGCGCGTGTAGTAGTCGGTGGCAATCTTCATCACCTCGTCTAGGCTAGAATGAGTCCTGCCATACTGATCCTGAAGGCTGCGTATCTGCTCTCCTGCGGTGCGAGGCTGGTGTACCTGGGAGAACTCCCCGCACATCATGTCCCCCTTCCGCGTTTAGAAGCTTGGTGAGGTTCGGAAAGAGAACTCCAAGCGCATGTCATCTAGGCCAACAATGGCTGCTCGTGCGCGCACCTCTTGCGCGTGGAGGGCAGGATCACCTGGTGCCCCCTATAACAGTCTCTGTCTGGCTGCAAGGTCCCGCCGGAGTACTCTCTCCTCCTTCTAGCTCTGCTACCTGGCGTGTATGGCTGCCTCTTGGCAGATTCTTCTCGACTCGGCTATGGCCTGTGCAATCTCCTTTGTTATCCGGTCCCTCCTGCCCCACTCTCTGGTCCAAATATGCTCTATCTATCTCGTCACCCACTCCCTCCTATAGATCGAGTCAGGGATCTGACAGAACCATGTGTCTAGGGCGGATGCTGGGAGATCAAGTGTTAGGAGGTCTGGGTAATGATCGGAGAACATGGTGCCTGCCAATTGCTCAATCTGGCCTCCACGATAGCCTCCCCACTCCCACATAGAAGTTATCCAACCGCTCCAGCAAGACTCCTCCTAGCCGCCTGTATCCCCAAGAGAAATCCAATTACGTCTCCCTCCTGTGGAAAGCAGGGTCTCTCCAGGCGTCGTGTGTTCCTACTGCCAGCAGAAAGACCTCCCATGCCTCCTGCTCCTCCCCAGCCATCCCCTGGTAGTTTCTGCCTTTGCCCTGTTGGTCCTCCAAAGCCTCCAAGTTGTTGAAGTCTCCTCCAACGATCTAGGAGTCTAGCTCTGGGAGTCCATCTGCGATCTCCACCCAGATTCTGTTGCGTGCCCTAACCTCCGTAGGGGCATAGACATTGAGGACTCCAAGGCACGAGTCCCCAATATTCAATTTGATCCAAAGAATCCTCCCTACCACTATCGCCCCGTGGTCTCGTACACAGGCAGTGAAACTCGGGCCAATAGAGGTGCATATGCCTCCACTCCTGCCATGGACACCTATAGCGTGCTCCCAGTAAGTGTGCGAGCTGCCCGGAAGTACCTTTCCTATTCGCTGGGCCTGGGTGGGGGTGAGCTTGTGCTCTTGTAAAAGTAGGATGTCGATCCGTCTGGCAAACGCAGGCTGCAACTCCTACCGAACAATCAATTTCCTGGAACCACGTGCCCCACTGAAGCGGAGACTATTCACATTCCAGGATGCAAGGTGTAGGCTCATGGGGAAACCTGTGACTTGCTGCGGCCCCCCTGCCGTCTCCCTCTCTGTCATCTCTGGACCCGTGTGAAGCCGTTAGCGTCCACCTGCGGGCCTGTCGGCAGAGCCACCTTGGCACCGAAGCGCGTACAAACTGTTGCCTGATGCCCAAAGTCGTGGCAGCGCAGGCACTGCCTTGGTTGCCCAGTCACAATGACCTACTGCCTAAAGGAGTGCCCACCCGCCTCAATCTCTAGGACTTGTGGGATATTCTTGACCTCTTTCACTGCCACCCGTACCTTTGGGACTCCTACTGCTGTCATTGCATCCGCGAAAGACGCAGGAAGGACAGTGTCGAAAAGACGTCCAAAGTCTTCCACGAGCTGGTGATACTCTATTGCGAGGCCGGGGAAAAGAAGGGTGACCGGGTGCCGAAGAAACCTATTATGGAGTGCAAATGCCTCCATAGTAAAGCCAATGTACCAGGGGACCATGTATATGACTCCTTTCGTGGATGCATATGGTGAATTGACAAGTAACTCGCGAGCTGCGTCTACGGAACTAAGCCAGAACATGAAAATCCCTTGGCCCATTAGGACCACCTCCATGATCTGCCCTGTGCCGATGCGCAGTGTGGAGTGAAGCCAGTTCCGAAGCTAGGCCTTGGCTGGAGAATGTCCTACTACCTGACCATAAATCGTTGTTTCCTTTAGCTCCAGCTCCTTAGCTCAGACGGCTAAGAGCTACTGCTCAGAGAGGATGACGCACAATGTGTTTGATTGGGGGGCACTCGCTGAGTGCGCCGGCGTCTGACCAGAGGTTTCCATCGCGCATCCCTCCTGCGAGGACAACCAATCACGTCACAGTGCTGTCGGGGGGGGGGGGGGGGGGGTTGCTACAGATAGAGGGAACAATTGGAGGGTGGGGAGATCAATGGCAAAGGGGGGGGGGGGGGGGGGGGGGGGCAATCGCAAAAGGCCAGGCGGGACGGATAGGTTGGGGGGACATGGCAGACAGGGGGCAGTTGCGAATAATCGGGGCGGGGGGGCTCAGCGTGACGAGCCATTGATGGCGCGTTTGGTCTGGGGGGTGGCTGCGATCAGAGGCGGAGTGAGGGAGGGGTGATCAAATGGAGCCGCGGGGGGGGGGGGGGGGGGGGGGGATCAATCTGGGGGGCGAGCACGATCTGACGGAGCGAGGGGGGAGACCTTGTGACGGTTGCTGAGTCTTTTCCAGGAGGAAAGACCTAGAATGTCCTTTTGCAGGAGGGTCTCTAGGAGTGCAGACTGAGGTTTAGTGGTGGTTGGAGTCCATCCTTGAGATGGACCTTCACGATTGCCCAGATCACGCAAACCCAAATCTTCCTTCCTCCGCAACCTACTTCATGTGTGGCAAGGCCTTCGCAAGGCCCTAGTTCAGAGGCCCCCAAGATGTAAGGTGGAGATAGACTGCCAGCCAGTCGTTTGGAATCCCCAGGTCAGAGACGGGGACGGGATACAGATTCGTAAGTGCCCCCACATCTAGTGGGTTGGATGGGAGGCTCTGGCCTTGCTCGCACTATCAGGATGTGGCGAGAGGAGTAGAGGATGGCGGATCAAGAGGTGTTGTAGAGGGCATTAGGTTGTCAACGATGAGCTGAGGTGAGGAGGGAGATTGACTCAGCGATCCCTCAGGGCTTGACCCCCCGATGCGAGAGCCCCTGGAGCGTGGTGAGGTTTGTACTGCTAGATTCTCACCGACAGGTATCCCCTTATAGGTGGTAGGTAGAGTGGGCAGTGCCCCCTACGGGATTGTCTTCACCGTGTAGGATGGGGGGCGTTTGGTTCTTGAAAGAGGGCAGTAGGATGAGGAGATTGTTGTCCTTCCTTGGAGGAGGACTTGTATGATTGGTCTCCAGGGGAAGAGCTAGCGTCTGGACCCTTATGTGCCGTGGGAGGAGTTCCGGGAGTTGCGCCTTGGATATGGGAGAGTAGGTCACTTGATGAGCTGGAGTGGGACCTTGGAGAGTGGCTATGGCCGGCCACTGTGGTCGCCAAGAAGCCACTGAGGTTCTTGGAGTACATAACAAGGATTGGTAGACATGTACTGATGTAGGAGGACATGGATTGGGCACCTTTGCATAGTAGATATTGGGCAGAGCACAGCATCACATATGCTTTCGAACAGACTTTCTGGCGCCGCCTGTGGGACAACTGGAGGCCGAGGAGGGTGTTGTATTTCCTTTGGCTCTTGGCACATAGGAGTTTGGCGGTTGGGATTGGCTGGCTTAGATGTAGCAGGATGGAGGTTGTAAGCGTTACCGACAGCAGCATTTGGAAACTCCAAAGCATTGCCTTTGGTCTTGGGATGTGGCACAGCTCGTGTGGAGAGGAGCTTGCCGTATTCTTCGTCGTGTGCCACCCAACCTTGGATGTATCTTGTTGGGGGCTCTTTGCTGGTAGGCAGTCAGCTAGGGCCATCACCTTTTGTACAAGGCCAGGATGCAAGACACGAATTTTATCATTGAGGCTGGGTCTTGTGCAGTGTTCGGCTTGGAGGCTTTACCGAGCCGCCAAGTATTGGAGCCCATAGCAGAGCGCTCAGAGGTATGGAAGATCATAGGAAGTCTTACAAGATGGCACATTTGGAAGGCACACTATCAAGAGGCTTTTGGTGGGGAGTGCCTTTCAGCACAGACGACTTTAGCAAAGCTTTGGACTTCCATCATCCACTCCCTCCACGGCCGGGGAGACCAGGTGTAGGGCGAGTCTCGAGCTCGTTAGGAGCTCCATCTTCACATTCTGTGCACTTGGGGTGGTCATGACCTGTTTTTCATGATGCAGGCAGGCAGCCCCAGATGGCGATACACCTCCCCTCCATGGCTTCTTGCCCCCATCCCCCCAGACCGCCTTGAGAGGCTTGTATACATGATGGATTTGTGATTTGCATCAGCTCCAACTAGTCTATTGAGCATGAGCACTCCGTTGTAATCAATCTTCCGAGTAATATATTTAGCCACATTTTACTTGCAATTTTTTTAAAAAATGCCAGCTGTAGTAGATGTCAGAGACAGCTCTCTATGATGAACAATCTTGGCAAGTCTCTGTTGTGATGCCCAAGAATCATGCTAATGGTATAAGTGCAGAGCTATCATTCGGGTGGATAACTATCTGCAAGTATTGAGCCTGACGTTGGATCTTGGTAGGTCAAGCATGGTGTCAGAGGTCATGCTACTGATCCTGGGCACTCTTGCATGGAATTTGGCTGAAAGGAAAGTGAAGGAGAGTTGAGTTTTGATTTGGGGAGTTACAAGGAAAAGGGAGTTAAGAGGTAAGTAGTTCACCATTCCACATCTGCACAAGTCAGACGCAGCTGTCCACATGCATCCTTTCCTATTTTTTCAGACTGGCTATAAATCCTTTTCTTTGCGAGTCAGACGGTTGGCATTCTCACTATCTACAGGAGTTTTGCATTTTCTATGAAGACCTGCCCAGCTTCAAGGGTGTTAATTAATTGGCATAGGCCTTGTGGGCCTTTAGGTCCGCTTTATATGAGTCATATCTTGAGTAATTAGACATTCAGGATTGTAGGCATTTAGCTACTGATCTCTCCAGAGAATATTTTGGACTTGTATTTGGTAGATACAGTGCTGTTTACTTCCACGGGGATAAAAGTATGTGAGGGAAATTTGCATCTTGTTAGCATTTAAGTTTGTGGGTCTTGGCTGTCAAGCTTTCTTTTGAGCATCAGGAATAAGTTGCAGTATTTGAATGTACTGAAGCTTCACTTGCCAGAGATAGCAGTGATGAATGTGGTGCTCCTAGCTGCTATTGGGTATATCCCCTCTTGTTGGGTGTTCAGCATGTAAATCACCTTTGCTGTAGATTGTTGAATGCCTTCAGATCTGCTGTAATTTCTCTGATTCACAGCAATCAGGCTTCATATTTGTTTGATTTCTTCATGCATACATCCCAAGACAGGCTGGTCAACTCTAATGTTTGCTGAAATTAGGTCTCGAATACAAATTCCAGAGCTGAGAATCTTCAATTTGTTGCAAGAAGGAGAGGAAAGGAGTAGATGAGAAGAGAATCTTCAAGTTCTGGCTGAGAATTGCCTTTAGCAGCAGTCGCCAGCTGAGAGATGCCTTAGAACTACCCAATAACAGGTCACCTACAGGTGAAAGTGTGCAGGGATCAGTCATCTGCAGCTAAATGGTATCAAAATCAGGTCGTTAGCAGCAGAGAAAATCCCTAGACTTGCAGTTGCCCAGCCAAAATGCACATCCTTTTGTTGTCCAACCAACCCAAATTGCTTTTCACAAGCTGTCCCAGCCTTGCCTTGGATGGCATATTCTTTCCTTGAGTGCCAAGTTTCCAACCTGCCCATGCATAACTCATCCTCTAGAAATGAATTTCCAGCAATTAATTATTGCAGGAAATGATAAATTTATTGCCCTATCCAAGAATTGACCTGTGCCCAGCCCAGTTTTGAATTCCAAAGCCCTATGAACTTGAAAGTGCTCAAACTTTCATTAACCTTAGTGCAAAGCATAAAATGTTTTAATGCTCCAACCTCCATGACAACAAAAAGTCATTTGCAAGGGCATACTTAAAGTCCTTACTTCTTTGGCCATCTCTGATACTAGGCACCTACTTGCACCTATCCATCATAACTTATGCCAATGTTCTCCACTGCCCACACTAGGGTTTGTTTGTCATTGTGACTTGCATGCCAACTTATTCACTCATGCACCACATATGTGCACAACTTAATTGTTCCAATGAAATAGTTAAAAATTTGCAACCCTGTGACAAATCTCCCCCTTGAATCCTTGCAATTGCCCCCGATTGCATGGGAGTGAATAAATGTATTAGGTACTATTGGAAATACATGGGGCACCATAATCAAATAACCTCCACAACTATTGCTTAACTGTACTCATGCCAACGGCATACCGACATTTCTACTAGGCAATATTAAGTTTTAATTACACATGAATCATAATCTTTCTCAAAACTGTAAGTAATGCACCCACATGCCAAAAATTGATTGTTTTGATCTACCAAGGCAAAGTAATGCGAGAACCAAGCATAAACAATGCCTCCTAGAAAAAGGGTATCATATGATACTCATGCAACATGTGTGTCACTTGCACATCACACTCAATTGATGCAAATGTGTAGTTTAAGAGGTTGGGTGCAAACCATGTGTAAAATATTACACGGCGCAGCGAACAGAATCTGAGAAAGAGATAGAGAGTACACAACAGAGAAGAGGAGAATCAGTAAATTCTTTAACTCCAAACAACTGATACAAAGATGGCTCTGTCCACCCGTGCGCTTCCACTGTGTGAAGCTTAGATGGCGATCTAGACAGAAGATAGGTGAAGAGCTTAAGGCTAGCTGGAACAACAACTCTGACTGGGTGAAAGATGAGTCAATGATGGCCGCGAAGGGGTTTAGCTTTTATAGCCCGCGAAGGTCGTTAAGTCGGCCTGCTGACCGACCTACCATATGAGCCTCCACTAGTCGGCCAGGGAATATTCCAGGGAATATTCCCTTTACCACCGGGCCGGGGGCGCTGCCCCCGGACCCCCGCCAGGGGGGCCGCTGGCCCCCCTGGGACCCCCCAGCCAGGGGCCGCTTCCGCGGCCCCCGGACCCCACAATAGGGGCCCCTTTTAACTCCCTTACTACGCAACTCAATGCAATGTGCCTCGAGTTGCTACCGGCTTAACCACTCCGTCTAACCCAAAGATTAGACCCACAACAGTCACCTTTTTGCCATCCGGTCACATAGACCTCATCTGATATACAAGTCAGGACTCAACCAATGTCCGGGCTCACATTTGGCTTCTCCTCATAATGGGGGCCTTACAACTTTGAGCACCATGGATCATTGGTAGCACCTAATGAGGGTGGGGCATTGATCATATCTAACACCCCCCCTCAATGTCCACCCATAGGTGAACTATCTCCTCGGCCCAATGCCGAGTCTCTGAAGATGAACTTGAAGCAGATCCTTCGTAAGTGCTTTGGTGAAGATATCTGCTCCATTCTCCTCTGTTGGACAGTAGACCAATTCCACTATCCCATCCTCCATCAAATCACGCACATAGTGATACTGGATCTCTATATGTTTGGTGCGTGCATGAAACACTGGATTTTTGGCAATGGCGATGCAACTCTGATTGTCACATCTCAGCACAGTTGGTTCTTCATCCTGCACTCCCATATGCCATAGAATCCTTCTCAACCATACGGCCTCACATGCAGCAAAACAAGCTGCCTTGTACTCTGCTTCGGTAGAAGACAATGCCACTGTTGGTTGCTTCTTACTAATCCAAGAGAAAATTCCTGAACCCAAAGAGAAACAATAACCAGAAACTGACTTCCTGGAATCAATGTCTCCTGCCCAATCTGAGTCACAGTTCCCCACAAGAGAAGTTCCGAAACTGTATGTGATACCATAGTCAAGAGTTTTCTTCAAGTATCTAAGCACCCGCATCCCAGCCTTCCAATGACTCTCATGAGGTTTGTTTGAGAACCTGCTCAAAACACCAACAGCAAAACTGATATCTGGTCTGGTGTTACACAAGTAGATTAGACTGCCGACCAACCTCCTATACCTCCCAATGTCTGCTAGTGCTGATGTATCCTCAACGGATAACTTTACATTCACCTCCATAGGTGTAGCTATCTCCTTGCACTCGGTCATGCCAAATGCCTTCAAGATCTCCCATGCATACTTCTTCTGAGAGATGAAGATCTTTCCTGGCTCTTGCCAGACTTCAATCCCCAAACAATAGTGCAGCAAGCCCAAGTCTGTCATTTCAAACTCAAAACTCAAAGCCTTTCGAGTTTGGTTGATCATATCTTCATAGTCACCTGTAATAAGAAGGTCGTCCACATATAGGACAATCACTACAGACTTTTTACCATCCCTGTAAACATACAAGTTAGCATCTGAGGCACATCTTTTGAAGTTTAGGTTTAAAAAGAACCTATCTATCCGCTGGTACCATGCTCTGGGGGCTTGTTTCAGCCCATACAATGCCTTCTTCAGTTTACACACTTTGTTCTCAGAATGGGGGGCCTCAAACCCTGGTGGCTGAGCCACGTACACCTCCTCCTTGAGGTCACCATTTAAGAACGCTGACTTAACATCCATTTGGTACACTGGCCACTTCTTGTGGGCAGCCACTGCAAGTACCGTGCGAATAGTGGTCATTCTGGCAGTTGGGGCAAATGACTCTTGAAAATCAAACCCTTCAACTTGTGAAAATCCTTGGGCAACCAGTCTAGCTTTGTACTTTTCTAAGGTACCATCAGCCTTGTACTTTACCTTCCAGATCCACTTGGTGCCAATAATCTTCCGCTTTGCTGGCCGATCCACTAGCTCCCAAGTGTCATTCTTCATTATGCTGTCATACTCCGCCTGCATAGCAGCCTTCCATGATGGATCTGCAAGTGCTTCTTCTAAGTCAGTTGGCTCCTTTACTTCTCTCATAATCTCAACCATCAAGGCCATGTTGACTATGTGAGCAGAAGCCCTCCTTTGCTCCTCTATTCTCTGAGACCTCCTTGGTCCGTCTGCCTTCTCCTCAACAGATGCAGGCATAGGATTATTGTGGTCATAGAGCTGCTTCACCCAGCGCGGCAATGGCTTTTCCGGTGGGGTGATGTCAGGTTGGTGAACTTTTTCCTCATCATCTGAAGATGATGCTTCCTCCTCCTTAAGGATAGGGATAGCTCTCGGGACAGGTTCATAGTGGACTACTTCTTCGCTTGATGATAAAGTGGAAGACCTTGCCTTCTCCTCCTCCACTGTATGCGGCTCCTCCTTGAACACCACATCACGGCTCGCGATGATCTTCTTTGCCTCTTGGTCATATAACTTGTAAGCCTTCTGCTCATCACTATAACCCAAGAAGATACATTTTCTGCTTTTTGGTTGTAACTTGTTTCTCTTCTCATCTGGAACATGTGCATAACATTCACATCCAAAAATTCTGAAATGTGAAACAGATGGTTTCTTACCAGTGTAAGCCTCATGAGGTGTTTTTCCCTTGAGAGCCTTTGTGTAGCTCCGATTTAGAATGTAGACTGCAGTATTAACAGCTTCAGCCCAAAAATGGTTAGGCAATCCCTTGCCCTTTAGCATGCATCTTGCCATCTCCACAATGGTACGATTCCTGCGTTCCACAACACCATTCTGCTGAGGTGTGTGAGGCGTTGTCAATTGACGCTTGATACCTTTGCTCTTGCAAAAGCCTTCAAACTCCTTTGAGTTGAACTCACCACCACCATCTGTTCTAAATTTCTTCACACTTTTCCCTGTTTCATTCTCAACAAGTATTAGCCATTCTTTAAACTTACCAAAAGCTTGAGCCTTATCACGAAGGAAGTACACCCACATCTTCCTACTGTAGTCGTCGACAATCAACATAAAATAAGAAGATCCCCCCAAGGCCTGTGTAGGCATCTTACCACACAAGTCAGCATGCACCAACTCTAGAGGAGCATGTGCTCTATTCTTGCTTTCTTGTGGAAATGCCTTTCTCTGTTGCTTGCCCATCATACAAGCTTCACATGGTTCCTTCAATTCAGTTATTGTAGGTAGGTGAGCAACCATACCTTGCTTTTGCATCTCCTTCAATACTGCAAATCCGATGTGTCCAAATCTTTCATGCCAAAGCTTACTTGTGCCCACTCCAGCGGTGGCTGTAAGAGCACTTAGCTCATACAGGTTGTTCCTTCTTTCTCCTTTGCCAACAATTGTGCCAGCACTATCAATAATTTCTGCACCTGTCTTCTTGAACCTCACTTCATGACCAAGATCAGTTATGGCAGCAACTGATAAGAGATTTCTTCTGATTTCGGGAACATACAACACATTTGAAAGCTTTTTGACTTCACCATTTGCAGCAACAAAAGAAATAGTACCTGTGCCCACAGCAGGGCATTTAGCATCATTTCCAACCGTCACAGTGATGGATTCTTGTAGAGGCTGCATAGAACTGTATAGACCTTTCTTGTTGGTCATGTGACGGGAGGCCCCACTATCCAACACCCAAGAGTCAGTGGTAGATTCTTCTTGCGCCGAGGAGCACACTTCCTCAATGGTCGCCATGAATAATTCCAACTCTGCTTCAGCCGTATTGGCTGTCTCTTTCCCTTTAGTTTTAAGGGTACCATTCTTTTCATCTGCCTTCTTGACACGACAATCTGCAATTGCATGTCCTTTCTTCTTACAGTAGAAGCACTCTCCTTGAAACTTCTTCTTGCCGCCCTTTTTCTTTTTGTCACCATCATTTTTGGTGGAGGAAACACCTTTGCCTTTTGCATTGGCAGAGAATGCAGCATCTCCATTGTTGCTTCCTTCTCGGGCTTTCAGCCTCAACTCCTCCTCCATTAATAATGCACAAAACTCCTCAAAAGTCAAAGCTTGAGG
Organism: Lygodium microphyllum; assembly: GCF_053477565.2. NCBI lineage: Eukaryota > Viridiplantae > Streptophyta > Polypodiopsida > Schizaeales > Lygodiaceae > Lygodium > Lygodium microphyllum. Next base: position 59,040,693 of record NC_141163.1, read on the forward strand.
TCTCACCTGAGTATTAAGGGCAGTTACTAGTCCATCAAACTTTTGTGGACAAATCCGAAGACACCTCCGAGCTAGCTCTTCGCTAGTCTTTTGTATCCCAGCGCCAGCCATCTGGTCGCGCAGATTCTTAATCCGAGTGATGAATGCTTCAACCGTCTCTCCTTCAGCAAACTTCTCCGCTGCTAGTTGATTCTCCAAGTTTTGAATCCTTGTTTGGTTTCGTGTTTCATACTGACTCCTTAGTACATTCCAAGCCTCTGACGCTTTGGTTGTATGCTGAATCAGAGTCAAAACACTGTCAGAACAGCTTGTAACTAAGGCACACAATGCATCTGCATTCCTTCGTTTCCAAGCTCGTAGAAGATCTGCATTCGGAGGAATCATCACACTAGGATTTGATGGGTCGGGGGTAGGCTGTGGTTCTGCGTCAGTCCCCAGCACAGTCTCTAGAAGCTCATAAGAATCAAGGATAGTAGTAATTTTGAACTTCCACAAGGTGTAGTTTGTACCATCTAACTTGCCTTCGCTGAAGGTTGGTGGACGAATCCTCAGTGTTTGAATAGCCGGTACAGCAGCACCACCTCCTGCACCGCTTCCTGATGCGCCAGAACTGCTTCCCGGAGTCGACATCGTTTCTCTTTGCTGTTGAAGCCTTTGCCTCTTGCACTCTCTCCGATCTCTAGAGCCCCCTGGGCTCTGATACCATGTAAAATATTACACGGCGCAGCGAACAGAATCTGAGAAAGAGATAGAGAGTACACAACAGAGAAGAGGAGAATCAGTAAATTCTTTAACTCCAAACAACTGATACAAAGATGGCTCTGTCCACCCGTGCGCTTCCACTGTGTGAAGCTTAGATGGCGATCTAGACAGAAGATAGGTGAAGAGCTTAAGGCTAGCTGGAACAACAACTCTGACTGGGTGAAAGATGAGTCAATGATGGCCGCGAAGGGGTTTAGCTTTTATAGCCCGCGAAGGTCGTTAAGTCGGCCTGCTGACCGACCTACCATATGAGCCTCCACTAGTCGGCCAGGGAATATTCCAGGGAATATTCCCTTTACCATCGGGCCGGGGGCGCTGCCCCCGGACCCCCGCCAGGGGGGCCGCTGGCCCCCCTGGGACCCCCCAGCCAGGGGCCGCTTCCGCGGCCCCCGGACCCCACAATAGGGGCCCCTTTTAACTCCCTTACTACGCAACTCAATGCAATGTGCCTCGAGTTGCTACCGGCTTAACCACTCCGTCTAACCCAAAGATTAGACCCACAACAGTCACCTTTTTGCCATCCGGTCACATAGACCTCATCTGATATACAAGTCAGGACTCAACCAATGTCCGGGCTCACATTTGGCTTCTCCTCATAATGGGGGCCTTACAACTTTGAGCACCATGGATCATTGGTAGCACCTAATGAGGGTGGGGCATTGATCATATCTAACACCATGTACATCTGTTTACCAAACACCTTGACTAGTCTATGTATTCTTCAACCATAGGCTGAGCCAGTTCGTAATTTACTCTTATAACAGTTGGATTTTGTGTGCGTCTGTGAAAATCTATATGAGAGGTTCCACCTTTTACAATTTCGGAGCACAATCTAGGGACTGTTGTACAGTCAGGCACCATAGAGCTTTGCCCTGCAACACCGTTTTATTGATTGTATTCAAGTTTGAGACTGCAAATATTCTTATGAGGAGCAACATGTTTTTTGGATGTTGCCAAGCATCAGAAGCAACCTTTTCCCTGCGTTTTGCTTGCACATCATAAGTAACATTAACTTGTGAATGTGCTTTGCCTTTTTCTTGCTTGTCTCATGCTCTAGTTTTTTTGTGATGTCTTGTATTCATTTTATTGTAGATTTTGCTTTTGATAACATTCTCAGTCAGAGAAACGGCATTTGTTTTGGATGATGCAATACCCAAGGGCATTCTGAAGACACGTGCTCAAATTTCTGGCAAGCAAAGCATGCACCAGTAATTACTTCCCATTTCAATTTGAAATAGCGAGTAACCATCTTCCTAACTTTTTCCAATGGAAACGGCTCACTATTTTTCTTGGTTTGTATCCCAAAATATATAAAAGCTGATTCTTGTTTCTGTAAGTTTTGGACAAACAAACCACCTCGCCCATGGTCATAGATGCTTGTGAACATACTTATGAAAGTCACTGAATTCTGTGCACATATAAAGGGCACCGTGGCTCTTTATCCCAACATTGGACTCTAGGGGTATACCTAGCTGCTGGACCCCTAGGTGCCTTGGAGTGAGTTCCTGAAATGGCGCCTATGGATTTGGGAGAGCTGTCCCCTTGATGAGGTGGAGTGCAGGGCTTCTTGGCCTACACAACATGGATTGGTAAACACATCTTTTTTTTTTTTTTTTTTTGCAAGTAAAATGTGGCTGATTATATTACTCAAAAAACTGATTACAATGGAATGCTCATGCTCGATAGATTAGCTGGAGCTGGTGCAAGGTCATAAATACATCATGCGTACAAGCCTCTCAAGGCAGTCTGGGGGGGCTGGGGGCAAGAAGCCATGTGTGTGTTTTGGGGGGGGGGGGGGGGGGGGTATATCACCATCTGGGGCTGGCTGGCTGCATCATGAAGAACAGGTCGTGGCCGCCCCAGGTGCGCATGAAGTGAAAACGGAGCTCCTGACGAGATCTCGAGACTCGCCCTGCACCTACTCCCATCAACTGCAGAGGCAGTGGATGATGGAGGTCTAGAGCTTTGCCAAAGTCGCCCGTATTGAAAGTCTTTCCCCACAAAAAACCTCTTGACACCACGCCTTCTAGATGTGCCATCCAGTAAGACTCCCTACGATCTCCCATACCTTAGAGCGGTCTGTTGTGGGCTCTAGTACCTGGCGGATGGGTAGAGCCTCTAAGCCAACCATTGCGCATGACCCAGCCTCAATGATGAAGATCGTGTCTTGCATCCCAGCCTGATACAAAAGGTGACGGCCGTGGTTGACTACTTGCTAATAGAAATTTCCCCATGAGATACATCCAAGGTTGGGTGGCGTCGCCCACTCTACCTGCCACTTGTAGGGGGGTACCTGTTGGTGAAAATCTAGCGGCCCATATCTCACTAGGCTCTACTGGCTCTCATATCGGGGTTTTAAGCCACTCCTGAGGTATCACTGCGTCAATCTCCCTTCTCCTCAACTCAACCCCTCTTTGACAACCTGATGCCTACTGCAACACCTCCTAATCTACCATCTTGTACACCTCCCACCATGTTCTGATGGTACGGGTAGGGCCGGCCTGCCCACTGGATGTGGGGGTGCTCGCCAATCTGTATCCCATTCCGATCTCTGAACTGGGGGTTCCAGATCACCGGCTGGTGGTCTATCTCCTCTTGGCAACCTAGGGTGCTTTGAATTAGGGCCTTACAGAGGTCCTGCCATACACGAAGTAGGTTGCGGAGGAAGGAGAATCTGGGGGGTGTGATTAGGCCGTTGTGAAGATCCATCTCAAGGACGGGCTCCAGTCACCGCCAAGTGTCGGTGTACACTCCTGGAGACTCTCCTGCAATAGGACCTTCCAGGTCTATCCACCTGGTGTGAGATCGCGGACTACTAGCTTGCCCAGAAGGGCCAAACTTTGATACTTTGGGTCTATGATCCCAAGCCCTCCCTTTGACCAATGTCTGATGATGGTCGTCCATGCCACCTTGGCCCGAGAATCCTTGGAACCGTTTGATCCGGCCTAGAGAAAATTCCGCATTAGGCGGCGAAGTTGAAATACACATGACGAGGAAAAGCACCAACACGAGGCGATGTACTAAGCCGTCGCTAGGAGGACTTGGTTAACTACCAGGGCTTGACCTGCTAGGGAAAGACGAGTAGTACTCCAGTAGGTCAGCTTCCGCCGAATAGAGTGGAGGATTGGAAGCAATTGCTAGGCAGGAGTGATGTCGAGTTCGACCTGGAACCTTAGGTAATGGACGGTCTGCCCTTTGCACACCCATTTGAATCCCAAGTGGATTTCCCACTCCGTGCTCTAGTCCGGGTTCGTAAGGAAACCAAGTGACTTTCGCCAGTTGATTTTCGCTCTCGCTGCTGCAGTGCAAAACACCTCAAGAGCTAGTCTCTCTCTCTCCAGCATTAGCTCATCGTCTTCTATGTAGAGTATTGTATCATCTGCATACTTTGAGTCTAACAGCTCCGTCTCCTCTCTCACCGGAAGTCGGAGGCCACGTAACCTGCTCACACGTGACTTGAGGAAGTGAGACATAGCCTTTGCAAAGAGTAGGAATAGATACGGGGCCATAGGGCAGCCTTGCCAGACAGATATCTCGTGCCAAAACTCCTTCCCCCGCCTGCGACCTATGAGAACCCTGCTGGTAGCCGATCTATAAAGTGCGGAGACCCCGCAAATGCCTGCTGGGGGAAGCCCAACCTCACCATGGTGCCCTCTAAGAAATCCCAGTCAACCCTTTCATAGGCTTTCTTGGAGTCTAGGGGTAGTACCGCCAATCCTTGACCATTGTGCTAGGCCCACTGTGTCACCTCAAAGAAGGTGAAGACATTGTCTAGGATTCTCCTATCCTGGACAAAACCTGTCTGTGTGTCATGAATGATGTCTGGAAGCATAGGGTGGAGTTGCCTACCAATCATCTTGGCCAGTGCCTTACAGGCCATTGACAACAGGGTGAGCGGTCTCCACTGGGATAGCTCCAACCGGTCTCCGCCTTTGGGGAGGAGACTGATAAGACTTGCCGATAGACTCCCTGGCATCCGTCCTGAGCTGAAAATTTTGTACAAGGCCAATAGTAGGGGGTCTTGCAGCACCTCCCAATAGGTAGTGAATAAGGCATTAGAAAGACTATCCTCTCGTGGGCACTTCTGTTTGTCCTGTGCATGGAAAGCCTCTTCTAATTTCTTCTCTGTGAAGGGGTCTAGGAGGGAGCGTCTCATATCCTTTGTGACGACGGACGGGATGTGATCCCAGACGTACTGTCTATATCGCTGTGCTCTGGCTAAGGCTGTCTCCTGTTGGAAAAGGTGTCTGTAGTAGTCACTGGCAATCTCCATCACCTCATCTAGGCTAGAGCGAATTCTCCCATACTGATCCCGAAGGCTCTATAAAGTGCGGGGCTAATGCACTTGGAAAAACTCCCTGCATATCGCGTCTCCCTTCCACGCTGAAAAGGCTACTGAGGTGCAGAAGGAAAACTTCAAGCACCTGTTCTCTAGGCCGGCAAGGGCTACTCGTGCACGCACCTCTTGTGCATGGAGAATGGGATCCCCCGGTGCCTCTTATAGTAGTCTTTGTGTGGCTGCTATGTCTCGTCGGAGTGGTCTCTTCTCCTCCCAGCTCTGTTGCCTGGCTTGTAGGACTGCCTCCTAGGAGATACCTCTGTGATCCCATCCCTCCTGTCCCACTCCTTAGTTCAAAGCTCCTCAATCTACCTTTGCACCTTCTCCCTCCTATAGATCAAGTTAGAGATCCGATAGGATCGTGTGTCTAGGGCAAAGGTTGGGGGATCAAGTGTCAAGAGAACGGAGCAATGATTAGACAAAGTGGTGCTAGCTAACTGCCCTACTTGGCCTCTACGAGAGCATCCCCACTCTCCCACATAAAACCTATCCAGTCGCTTCAGCAAAACTCCGCCTAGTCGCTTGTATCCCCAAGAGAAGTCTAGCGACCTCTCCCTCCTGTGGAAAGCTAGGTCTATCCAAGCATCACATCCTCCTATTGCTAGTAGGAAGATCTCCCATGCCTCTTGCTTCTCCCCAGTCATGCCTTGGTAGTTTTTGCCTCTATCTGGCTAGTCCTCTAAGGCCTCTAGGTTGTTGAAGTCTCCTTCAACAATTGAGGAGTCCACCTCTAGGAATCCTGTTGTGATCTCCACTCAAAACTTGCTGCATGCCCTAACCTCAATAGGGGCATAGACATTGAGGACTCCCAAGGCACGAGTCGCCAATATCCAATCTGATCCATAGAACCCTCCGTACCCCAATCGTCCCGTGGTTACGTACATAGGCGGTGAAGCTCGGGCCAATAGAGGTGCATACGCCTCCACTCCTGCCGTGGCACCGATGGTATGCTCCTAGTAAGTGTGTGAACTGCCTGGGAGTACCTTTCCTACCTAATGGGCTTGGGTGGGAGTGAGCTTGTGCTCCTGCAAAAGTAAGATGTCGATCCACCTGGCGAGGGCAAGCTGCAACTCCTACTAAACAATCAACTTCCTAGAACCACATGCCCCATTGTAGTGGATACTGTTCACATTCCAAGATGGAAGATGTAAACTCATAGGGAAACTTGTGACTGACCGAACAGACATCTTTTCGGTGTGGAAGGTACTGACGAAGAAGAAGAGCTATGGGCTATGGGGCATGAGGATACGCTTTGCTGCAGGCCTGGACGGCATCTATCAGCCAGACTCAAAGGCGTGACTTTGTACACTGGTCGAAATGGGCCGCCTGTGCTAGAAGCCACTGGATCACATCCATCAGAGCTCTCCACTATAGAGGGGCTCGAAAGATAATGCTCAGATGTGGGACCTCGGCCCCAGCTCACTAGTTAATGTCCATCATGCAACCTAGCCACTGTTGGGAAAATAGTGATAGTCCTCCTCCCATCCACTGGGAGATGTGGTCTGCCATCTAATGCTTCACCTCCTCCTCTATCTGTGTCATCGTCCAGGCTCCTGTATGAGAGGTCTGAAGGAAGAAAGCATAGTTTGGTTCATCCGATGGTGCTAGTAGATGGACCTTGCCGCTCCTTGACTTGTGTACCACGAAGATCCCCACCTCTAGAGGTAGTGGGAACTCTCCGCGCTCCGCAACTCTTAGGTAGGACCATGGACCACTGCGAAAGAACTCTTGTGGTAGCAGCTGCGCCTATCTTGGAAAAGTGTGATAGGCGGCATGGACATACGAGCTAGTGGCTTTGTGGGGGGTGGGGGGGGCTAGGCTGCTGGCAAGTGGAGGATGTCGACGTATGGGGCTTCTCACCTCCTGTGGGGAGGGGGGGATTGATCAGCGGGGAGATGGTGGGGTGGGGGAGGATCAAGGGATGGTGGGATTGTCGAAGGCACAAGGTGGGTGTGGGGGGGTGGCCGGTGGCTTTGGAGGGGGGAGGGGGGGGGGAAAGGTGGATGTGGGGGTTGTGGGCCCTTGGGTGAAGTGGCCTATGACGCCTCCATGATGGGAGGTGGATATGAAAGCCTATGGTCTTGCTGGGTGAGATAGGCGGGGGGAAGTGCGGGTTTCTCTGTCGGGGGGGCCACGCTCGCCCTCCTGTTTCCGTGGTTGTGTCTAAGGGGTTGACTGCGGCCCCCCTGCTGTCTCTCTCTCTGTCATCTCTTGACTCGTATAAAGTTGCTAGCGTCCACCAGTGGGCTTGTCGGCGAAGCCACCTTGGCTCCAAAGCACGTGCAATCTGCCGCCTGATGCCCAAAGTCATGGCAACGTAGGCACTGCCCTGATTGCCTAGTCACAATAACCTGCTGCCTAAAGAGTGTCTGCCCACCTCAATCTCCAAAAACTGTGGTATATTCTTTGTCTCTTTCACTGCCACCCATACCTTTGGGACTCATGCGACTGTCACTGCATCCGTGAAGGAGGTGGGAAGGATAGTGCCGAAGAGCTATCCAAGGTCCTCCACTAATTGTTGGCGATACTCTACCGCCAGTCTTGGGAAGAGTAGGGTGACTTGATGTCTAAGAAACTTGTTATGGAGCGCGAATGCCTCCAGTGTAAAGCCACTCTACTAGGGAACCATGTAGATGACCCCCTTCGTGGAAGCATAGGGTGAGCTATCCACTACCTCACGCACGCATTCGTTTGCCAAGGTGAGTCGTACCATGAAGATCCCTTGACCCATGAGAACCGCCTCCACGATCAGCGTTGTGCCAATGTGCAGCGTGGAGTGACACCAATCCCGAAGTTGGGCCGTAGATGGGGAGTGTCCTACAACCTGACCGAAGATCGTTGTTTCTTTCAGCTCTAGCTCTGTGGCACGGACAGCTAAGAGCTCTTCCTCAGAGAGGACGACGCACAAGGTGTGTGATTAGGGGGTACTTGCAGAATGCAGTGGCGTCTGACCAGAGGTTTCCATTGCACGTCCTTATTGAGAACCTACCAATCACGTTGTTGTGCTGTTGGAGGGGGGGAGTGTTGCTGCACATGGAGGGAGCAACTGATGGCGAGGAGGGCAGATGCTGTTTTCTGGTGGTAGGGGAGGTGCTGCACACCACGGATGGTCGGCTCCCGACGGGAACACGTGGGTCGGGGCCTACTGAATGGGACCGTAGGGCAAGGGAGGCGGGGGCAGTGCGGGGGGCAGTTACAGGCGTGGGGCTGTGCAGGAATTTGCTTGGCGGCAGCAGGGCCCGGGGGGGTGTGTGGAGGGAGGGGGGGCGAAAGCGTGAGGAGCTGACAAGAGGGGGAGGCACAGCGCGACAAGAGGGAGGGGGAGAAGGTTGGGCGATGGTAGGAGGGGAGGAGGTTCAGCGCAATGGGAGGAGGTTGCTTGGCGGCCAGTAGGGCTGCGGGGGGGGGCCATGAGGAGGACTGATGGGAAGGGGAGCACAGCGTGATAGGAGGGAGGGGGGGAAGGCTGGGCGATGGGAGGAGGGGGAGAAATAGCTGGGCGCAATGGCGGGCAGGAGCTGTTGAGACACGTCTCCACAATTTAGAAAAGATCTCAGATGTCTGTTTTTTTTTGTAAACACATCTTGGTATAGAAGGACTTGGATTGGTCACTGTGACATTAATGTGACATTAAAAGGGATATTTAATGTCACATTAAGGTCATAAGTGTGAAATGTGACATTAAAAGGGATATTTAATGTTACATTAAGGTAAATTTAGGGGAACATGCACGAGAGTGACCGTCCGGGCTCTTGGACGCCCGAACGGGGTCAAGGGGAGCCTAGAGAGTAAGGGAGTCCAGGAATAGTAGGACTCCAGCAAGTTGACGGCTGGCAAAGAGATAAGATTGAGGGCCAGCACTTATCTAGGCGTGGCTGGGAGGTGAAGGACACTCGTGCTTCCATCAGTCTGAAGAAATCTATCTCCCGTAATCTAACATTGGTATCAGAGCCTATGTTTCTGATCATTCGTCAAACAAGAATCCGTCAGGTCGTCAGTTTGGTCATATCGTGTGAGCAGCCGGAATCAGGAGCTGTGAAGACGTGACGTGATTCGTCACGGAAATAATCGTTGGGGTCGCTGGTCATCAAGACGTCGCGTTAATACTTGACGGGTCGTCAGTTAGAAAATAAGCCGCCAGTCAGAAATGCCCCGTCCCGTCGCGTTAGAAAACGGGCCGTCAAAATTTTAAAGATTGCAGCGCCACGTCACATAAGTGACATTGAATACTGGTCTAACGTCACGGGGACCTGCGGCAGGAACGAAACGGGTAGAGAAAAAATTTAAAAAAAAAACGTAAAGACCAGCGCGAAGACCAACTAGACCAGACGTGCAGCCGCCAGCATCCACGAGGACCAGGAGTAGAGTCGCCAGCATTCGCGAGGACCAATCAGCTCAGATGAAGCTGCCAGCAGCCGCGAGAAACAGATCAGAAGTGGAGCTGTCAGTATCAGATTGCTGAGTCGGATTGGACTGCGACTGCTGTGAGATAGGCAGAAAAACTTCATATATAACTGAAGCCACAGCCTGCCATAAAAATCAGGGAAGTATTTGATCTTGTATGCAAATTTCTTATTTTTGCTTTCCAATTCCAGTGTATTAATGGCAGAAAAAGGGAAAGAAAGGGTAATGGAAAGTCCTAGTTCTGGGGATCAACCTATGGTAGATCCCCATGAACCAGACATACAAGAAGAACAATGGGAAGAATTTTTTGCCACGAGAGAGCAATTTGATGATCTTTCTGCTCGTGTGCAAACTCAAGGGGTTCAAATGGAGTTTTTAACTCAAACACTTACTGAAATAAAATCTCAGCTAACTTTATTGTTGGAAAAAGATAAAAATAAAATAGAAATCTCGGATGTCCCATCTTCATCGAAAAATTTAGATGCGACTATTCGAGATTCTAGAGAACCCCAAACCCATCATAAATTGAGGGATAATCTGGTTTTAAAAGATATGAAACCACCTCAATTTTACGGGGAGGAAAAAGATAGGAATAAAGATACAATCTTTAATTTCCTCCAAAAATGGGAAGATTTACATAAATTAAAAAATACACCACCACATCTCCAAGCACTGGAGGCCAGTTTAACTTTGGGCTCCAAAGCATATAAGTGGTGGCGAACCTTAAAGGAGGCGAATAAAATACCTGAAACTTGGGCTCAATTTGAATCCGTATTTTTAAAAGAATTTCTTCCTGAAAATGAAATGGAAAGAAATTGGGAAGATTGGGATTATGTCAGACAAAAGGGACGACCCCTACTGACATATTTGGAGGAATATCGTGAGATAATCCTCAAACTGGAAGGAATTGATGAATTCCAAAAAACTAGAGGATTCATTAGGGGACTGGATAAAGCCTGTAAAAAGGAAGTAAAACGGAGTTTACCTAAGACGCTTGAAGAGGCAATTAAATTTGCATTAATTTATGAAGATAGTACGCGTCCAGGTACACTCACCAGTTTCACTGATATGGAGCCCAAGTCTAAGGAATTAGAAACCTCAAAATTTGTGGGCAAATTTAAAAGAAAAATGCCATTTTTCAAGGGTAAAAAACAACCCTTTGAAAAGAAACCATATATGAGGCCAAAGCTAAGTCCTGATGACTTTGATAAGGCCAAAAAACAAAAATTGTGTTTTAATTGCCTATCCCCTAACCATGCTGCTTGGAATTGCCCTCAAAAGAAAAAGGGGGAAGACAAAGAAAAGGACAAGGGCAAAGGAAAAGAAAAACAAATCCATGTAGTGCAGACCTTAGAATTAAAGGGTCATGAAAAGTATAAATCTTTAAAGGTCTTGCACATGGATGTACAACATAAGTGTTGTATGTCAACTTCTTTGTGGCATCCTACCTTTGGGCCACATGATTTACTTAGAGTACATGGATTGATAGCTGGAAAACGGGTTAGATTCATGATTGATGACTCTGCCACACATAATTTTATAAATTATGCACTTGTCAAAAAATTGAAACTTCCCCAACAAAACAGTGAGCATCAATACGTTGTGCGTATGATGCAAGGCCAAGACAATAAAATATGGGATACAATGGTATCCAATTTGGAAATCGAGATTCAAAGATATAAAGATAAGCTTGATTTCCAAATAATGAACATGGAAAGAGCTGACATTGCTCTAGGGAGGGAGTGGCTATGGGGATTGGAACCATCCTTGAAACGTAGCTATCACCATAATACACTGGAATTTGAAAGGGATGGTAAGACTTTTGTCATTCAAGGTGAACATGAAGTATCTGATAATCCTTTGCTGTGTTCTACTGAAGTTCAGAAGCTGATAAAGAAGGAAGTTTGTGAGGTATATATGCTATGGTCTTTTCCTGTACAAAATACTTTTATTTCTTGTAATATAAAGCAATAATTTTCTTATGTCTGCGAATTGAATGTAAATAATGAATTGAACAGTTTGTTAGATGATTTTAAAGATGTGTTTTCTTCTGATTTACCTAGTGGCCTTCCACCAGACAGGGGTGAAATAAATCACCCAATTGACATAAATAAGGACACACACCCAATTTCAAAACCACCATATAGGTTAAGTGAAACACAGCATCAAGAAGTTGAAAGACAAATTAAGGATTACCTGGATAAAGGGTTTATTCAACCCAGTAATTCACCTTGGGCTTCACTAATTTTATTGGTAAAGAAAAAAGATGGTTCTATGCGACTTTGTGTTGACTATAGAGCACTTAATAAAATAACGGTGAAGAATAAATTTCCTATGCCCAGAATGGAAGATCTTTTTGATCAATTGCAAGGGGCAAAATTCTTCACAAAGATAGACTTAAGATCAGGTTATCACCAAATAAGAATTAAGGCACAAGATATTTCCAAAACGGCATTTCGTACTAGATACGTGCATTATGATTTTTTAGTGATGCCTTTTGGTCTCACTAATGCACAAGCTACTTTTATGAAGCTGATGAATAGTGTTTTACGGCCCTATCTAGGACATTTTGTAGTAGTCTTTTTGGATGATATCTTGATCTTTAGTAAATCAAGAGAAGAACATTTGGAACACTTATTATTAGTATTCCAACTGTTAAGAACACATTCCCTTTATGCGAAGAAAACTAAATGTGAATTCTTTGCACAAGAGGTCAAATATTTAGGGCATATAATCTCGAAAGAGGGAATCAACATGGATCCAGAAAAAGTAAGGGCAATTATTGAATGGCCACCTCCACGGAACCTGGAAGAGCTGCAGATCTTCCTAGGTTTATCTGGATTTTATCGTAGATTCATTCGAGATTATGCCAAAATAGCTGTTTCAATGACAGACCAACTTAAAGGGAAAGGGAAAAGTTTTAATTGGGGAACAGACCAAAATGAAAGTTTTCAAAAACTTAAGGTAGCTATTGCTACAGCTCCAGTATTATTAATAGTGGATCCCAATAAACCATTTGTGGTTGAAGCTGATGCCAGTGACAAGGCAATAGGCGCGGTCTTATTACAAGAAGGTCGACCAGTTGCTTTTGAAAGCAAGAAATTAGATCGTGCAAAACAGAATTATTCTGTTTATGAGAGGGAGCTGTATGCAATAGTACATGCAATGAAGAAATGGAGGCATTATTTGTATGGTGCCAAACTTTTGATCTTATCAGATCATGAAAGCATTAAGTGGCTTAATGATCAACCAGATTTACATGGGCGTAAAGCCAGATGGGCCGAACTCCTCCAAGAGTTCGACTATGAAATAAGATATAGAAAAGGAAAGTATAATATAGTAGCTGATGCACTCAGCAGAATGCCCATCATTAATGAATTGAGTTTTACTCAGTTCACTTCCAACTTGCTTGAATCTTTAAAAGGGAAATGTCAGATTGATCCGGCATATTCCAACATATGGGAAGCAATAAAAAATGGGGATCCAAATAAAAGTGCTTCTACTGAGGAAGGAGTATCTGAGGATGTTCAACTAGGAAATGGAGCATCAGGGGTTGCTCAAACTGGATTCAAGTGGAAGAATTTTACCATTGATAATGGTTATTTACTCTACAAGGGTAGGGTATGTGTCCCGAAAGATATAGAAATAAGGCGCCAGATACTCTTTGAGTGTCATGATACCCCTAGTGCGGGACATCCAGGAGTTAATAAGACCTATAGTCTTATTAAAAGGCAGTTCTATTGGCCTGGAATGAATAAGGACGTCCTTGACTATGTGGTCAAATGTAATAAATGCCAGGTTAATAAAGCTGAAAAATTAAAAATGGGAGGACTTCTCCATCCATTAGAAATTCCTTCGGGAAAATGGGAGAGTATCTCCATGGATTTTATTGTTGCTTTACCTAGAACACAGAGGGGGCACGACTCTGTGTGGGTAATTGTGGATAGGTTAACCAAAATGGCTAGGTTTATTCCAACTTCAACTGATGTTAAAACACCAGAATTGGCTAGATTGTTCGTAGAGAACATATACCGATTGTATGGCCTTCCGGCAAATATAGTTTCTGATCGGGATAGAAAATTTGATAGCCATTTTTGGCGTGCGGTATTTAAGAAATTGGATACTAAACTTAGCATGAGTACGGCGGATCATCCGCAAACAGATGGGCAAACTGAAAGGGTTAACCAAATTCTTGAAGATATGCTTAGGGCATATGTAAGCAAAAGGCAAACTAATTGGGAAGAGTATTTACCGATAGCAGAGTTTGCATATAACAATGCCAAACACTCTTCCACTGGATATAGTCCGTTTATGTTGATGTATGGGTTTCAGCCCAGAGCTCCTTTTGCAGTAGGACTGCACAAGGAAAAGGTTCAGGCAGCTAAATACTTTTTGGAGGATATGAATAATATGTTAAAATTTGCTCAAGAAAATATTAAAAAGGCTCAAAGTCGAGCTAGAGCATATGCAGATCCTCACCGAAGAGACATCTCCTTTGAAGAAGGAGAATTGGTCTATCTTAAGGTGCCTGAACAAACTAAAACTATGAAAAAGGGACATTGTCCAAAGCTTTCACCAAGGTATTGTGGTCCTTTCATAATACTTAAAAGGGTGGGAGAATTGGCTTACAAGCTCCAACTACCTGCTGGTAGTAAAATACATCCAGTTTTTCATGTAAGTAAACTAAGGAAGAAGCTGGGGGATTTGGATAATCTAATCCTAAATGATGATATTGAGGAGTTATTCTATGACCAATCTAATCCACATGAACCAGAAAAAATATTAAATGTTCGTAATAGACGAACGAGGAATACTATTTATCAAGAATGTTTGGTTAAGTGGAAAGATTGTTCAGAGGAAAGCTCAACATGGGAGCGAGTAAGTACTTTAAAGAAAAGGTTTCCCGATTTACAATTAGACCTTCCAAATATCGTTTTCGAGGACGAAACCGATTCTTAAGGGGAAGGAAATGTGACATTAATGTGACATTAAAAGGGATATTTAATGTCACATTAAGGTCATAAGTGTGAAATGTGACATTAAAAGGGATATTTAATGTTACATTAAGGTAAATTTAGGGGAACATGCACGAGAGTGACCGTCCGGGCTCTTGGGCGCCCGAACGGGGTCAAGGGGAGCCTAGAGAGTAAGGGAGTCCAGGAATAGTAGGACTCCAGCAAGTTGACGGCTGGCAAAGAGATAAGATTGAGGGCCAGCACTTATCTAGGCGTGGTTGGGAGGTGAAGGACACTCGTGCTTCCATCAGTCTGAAGAAATCTATCTCCCGTAATCTAACAGTCACCCTCAGGCAACAGACACTAGGCAGAACACAGCATTACTGAGCCTTTCTGTTAGACCTTCTAGTGACGCTTGTGGGGTAGTTGGAGGCTGCAGAGAACATCTTATTTCCTATGGCTATTGGCACATGGAGGCTCGGCAGTTGGGAGTTGGCTGGCTTAGATGCAGGCTGCAGCAGGATGGAGTCTGCAAGCATTGTCCAGTGCAACACTTGGAAACCTCAAAGCATTGCCTCTGGTCTTGTGAGGCAACGCAGTTGGTGTGGAGAGGAGCATCTTGCATTATTCGTTTTGTGGTGCCTATCTTGGGTTTTATATCCTAGGTGAGACATAGATGCATGATAACATTCTTCTTATGGAGACAAGTGGCTGTGCCCATTTGGTAGGTACTAGAACCGACAGTTGAGTGGTTGGAGGTATGGGAGATTATTGAGAGGCTCACAGTTTTGACACATCTGGAAGGCATGCTGTTAGTTGGTTGTAGACAGTGAGTGTTTGTCACATATGAGACTTTGGAAGAGCTCTGGACCTTGATCATCCACTTCCGCTATGGCCTCTGAGATCAGGTGCAAAGTTACTCTTGTTGCAAGGAGCTCTGACACTTCTTCTAAAGTACTTTGGTTGGCCATGATCTGTTCTTCACAATGTAGGAAGGCAACCCCAGGTGGCACTACTTTCCTCCTCTGTGGCTTCTAGCCCCCATTCCCCCCCAAACTGCCATCAGAGGCTTGTATATATGATCCCAACTTGACCTTATATCAGCTCTAGCCAAGCTGTTGTACACAGGTACTTCATTGTAAAGTCTTTAGAGTAATATAATTAGCCACTTTTTTCTTGGAAAAGAAGAATATCTTGCCCTTGCAAAATGTCTTTCCTCAACCTTACACTTTTGAGTTCCTCTTATAAATAGAAGTGATTGTCTTTGTTAGATTGTGCATTGATATCAACCCATTGTTTCCTAAGCTAGGTCATATTTTCCTTAGTTCAATTTTTTTTATTGGGGAACATGTTTGTGCAATTAGAAAACTAGTAAGTCATTGAGTCATTGATATGCAATGTTTTTAAAAATTCATATAAATATGTAACTTGAACTTTCTTACGAGCCTTGTGACTTGAACTTTTTGTTATCTTAGTTTTAAAAAGCAATAGAATTAATATCCGTAACTTATACTAATGTTAAAAATCTCTTCCAGGCCTTACTTGTGCCATGTACATGAAAGATGGTCATGAGGTGCCTTGCCCTGACAAGAATGCTGGATTATATGTAAAGACTTTTATTGGAGAAATTGTAAAGGTAATGTAAATCTCATATTGAATATTTTTGAAATTGCAAGTGAGAAGTTTTGCCTAGTTTTTTTTTTTTTGCGGGGGGTTGGGGGGGCGGGGGCGGGGATGGGGGGGGGGGGGGGGGGGGGGGGTTGGTTTTGGTGTGTTTGGTATGTGTGCTTGTGTGTATGTATAGATTTCCATATATGTGACAAATAAATAAACACGTGCAAACCCTCACCCCCAAACACACACACACATGAATACACATTGTGACCATGAGCTTGCCTAGCAAAGTTAGACTATGGTACTTTGGAGTGGTGATCATGAAGCCTCCCTATAACCTATGTCCGATGAGTGTTTGCCATACTACCTTGTCCCTTGATTGATTGAAACCAAACAAAAGGAAGTTCTAGACCAATACACACACACACGCGTGTACGCGCACCCCATACGTACATGCATGCATATGTAAAGGAGAAGCTTCTATGCTTGTCCCCCATCGCCTTGGTGTATGGCCTTGGACCATGAGCTTGGATAGCAAAGCTTGACTCTAATACTTTCAATTGGTGATAGCAAAGCTTCACTCTAACTTGCGCTCAATGATAGTTTGTGATATTACCTTGTCCCTAGATTGAATGGAACCAAACAAGAGGAAACTTTGCACCCAATAAGTCAGTTATGCTTTATAGGATGTCCAAGAGACATATCAATCCATAGCTTATAATGTGATTGACTATCGATGCTCAACCCTTCAATGACAGGTAAGCCATGCTCTAGTAGGTTAGCTTCCATCGAGTGGAGTTGATCCCTAGACAATGCATGTGCAAGTGTAATATTAGGACTGACCTAAAACCAAAGGTACATGTCTTGTCTTTATCACATGTTATAAATGCACTCTTTTCTTTTATGTTGCTATGATATGTTATTTACAAAGGATCCATTCCTCTAGTCACATAATTGAACCTAAGATGGATTTCCCATTCTATGCCAGAGTTGGGATGTGTGAGAAAAACAATTGACTTATGCTAGCTAATTGTTACTCTTAGTGTATTAATTTACACATTTATGGCGAGTTGGAGTCTATCCAACCTCACAATATCATTCTCTATATAGAAAGCATTGTTGTTTTCATACTTTGAATCAAGAAACATTGTCTTATATTTGACAAAGAGTGTCAACCTACAAAGAGAAGTGGCCCAAGAGTGGGATAACATGACATTGCTAGTGCTAAGGGAAGTAGGAGTTCAAAAAGACATTCATTTCAGATTTCTCTCCCTAGATAGAACTCCCCTTATATACAATGATCACTTTGTTACTAGCTAATTGATAGGCTCCACCACCGCCTGTGCCTTTGCTACCACCAATGCGCCCGCCTCCACCTGCACTTTGCTTGCTTGCGTCCGTGCTACCAGAGACACACAGAGAGAGAGAGAGAGAGAGAGAGAGAGAGAGAGAGAGAGAGAGAGAGAGAGAGGGGGGGGGGGGGAGAGAATCCACCTCTGAGGCAGTAGAAGTGCATATACTTAGCGAATGGAGTGATTTTCCCAACTTTCCATGTTGCATCCACAATTGGCACTATGATTCCCCGCAGACAATCTTGCCACCTTAGTTCACAACAAGTAGGCACTTTGCTAAAAAGAGAATAGCTTGCAAGGGAGTTTTGTGAGAAAAAGAGAGTAGTTATATTATGAAGCGACAAGGGAAGGAACACCAAGGGGTTTACAAGATGAAAGATTGTTACAATGCTTGTTGTGCACTTGATCTCCCTCTTGTTGATACTCCACTTTTCCTTTGCTAAGGAGAGCTTAGATGGCCATTGTCCCCTTTGAGAAGTCTCAGTTGGCACCATGGTAGGCCTTCTCTAGATCTAGGGGGATTTAAGCTAGGCTAAATTATGCCAAAAAGGATAATAATAATTTCAAATTAATAACTAGATTAATCTTCCTTTAAAAAAGCCCTAGAAAGGCCAAACTAAGAACCTCAAAAGGTTATTGTTATGTGGTCATACCTAATAATAATATTTACAAATTAATGGCTTTAAAAAATCCCTAGAAAGGCCAAAGTAAAAATACAATATAAAATATTGTAGTATGTTATAGTCTATGAATGATTATGACAGATGTCAAGATTGAAGACTCAATAGTGAATAGCCAGTGACTCATATTATGTCATATAGACTTTAAAAAGAGAATACTCAATAAATTGTGTGAAAAATAAATATAACTATGATGTATTAGTGTCAAGTGATCACAGAATCTCATCCAAATGCAAATGAGCCATGAACATGATTAACTAACAAGTCTACAAAGTACAAGTCTATGAATCATGATCTATTATCTAATGAGAGTCACTCAGGATCATCAGGTATGTCCTTTGTCTCATCCTTCTCAGCTCCAAGGTTGTCAAGTACGAAAGGTACAATACTGTACAGTATGATAAACTATGGTACTAATTGGTACCTTATGATTTTATAAGGTACGGTACGATATTAGTACAAAAAAAAAACAAAAACTTGGTTATTTTGGATTATAGATAATAGAACACATGTTTAGAGCTAAAATAGCAATGTCACTTGAGTTAATAGGATGAATATAAAAGGATAACAAGGAAAAACCTCATGCGCAACATGCGCAATGCGCTACTAGAAGACACATGGGAGTGTGTATGTAATACATCGTAAATCTCAGTCATGGTGGAAGGTAACTGTGATGGAGGGCTGGTTGAACAAGACACCTTTCAAATGCAAGGTCTTTCTTTGGAGGGTGATGATTGGTGGTCTTTCTCTTGCTTCAGCCCTTTCCAAGTATCGAATCTCCAACGGCAATTATTTCTTTTGCACCACCAGTGTGGAATCGGCCCGTCATCGATTTATTTCTTGCCCTCTCGCTAAGAAAATCTGGTCACTCTTGTCAGTGGTTTGGCAAGCAGTGGTTGGTTTCTCGCTAAGCCCTTTTAATTGGGTTTTTATGCGGCCCAAATACCCCACACCGACACAGTCGCATATGAAGATCTTGTTTCACTTTCTTAGATACTGGGGCTGTTGGCACATTTGGACCATTCGGAATGCTTTTCTTTTTGATTCAGCCTCTAATGTTCAGGGACATATTGCTAGGCTTAAAGGTCTCTTGCATTGGCAGATAGATCTCATTCGGCACTTTGACTTACTTCCTCGGGAGAACTTACTTCCCTGGCATATGGCAATTTCCTTTGCGTCTTTGCCATGACTTTTGTAACTCTTTTGTCGTTTAGTACTTTATAAATATAACATCCATTACGAAAAAGAAAAGAAAAGAGAGAGAAGGCAGGGAAGGATGCTCTTGGAATTGCATACTCATCTTGGAAGTTGGGAGAGAGAGAGTGTGTGCATGTGTGAGAGAGAGACTTGGAATTATGATAATAAATATAAGGCTTAGGAGTTGGAAGATATTGTATGGTCTAGTCATTAGAGGCCAAAAATAGCATTTTTTTGTACGAAATGGTACGGATACGTACCGTATGGTATGGTATGAACCGTATGGAACGAACTAGTCCATACGTAGGATGAATCTATGCTCAGCTCTACCAGCAAGAGCACTAGTACTTCTACTAGAAGAAGAGAATGTATCATTATCATCATCATCAGTTACTGGAGCGGTAGATGTAAAAGCAGTTGCACGTCGAAGTCGAGCTTCTCTTGCTCTAGATGATGGATAGCTAGATTATAGTTGATACACAACTGTAAACATCTCCTCACAAAGCATGTTATAGATGTCTATCTCCTCTGGAATGGTGGGAATACCTTCATATTCCCTATATCAATATTGCCTACTTTTGCTTGCTTTGGCTCAAGTATTCAACTTGAATTCTCAATCAAGTGCAAGTTACAATGACAAAAAACCAATCTCAAGCTAGGCAGTCTTCGACTTGTTTCTCTTTTTGGTGTGAAACAAAGTCCATATGCTTCAATTTCTCTCAGCAAGACAACTATTGCAGTTGTGTGAGAGAATATGATTAGCCATCCTTTTCTACCAAATTCTAATAAGATTAGGAATTTAGAATTAGAATTTAGGATTCAAGAAGTATTAGCTAAATTCAAGCCCTAAAATAAAGAATAAGAATAAATTCAACATACTTATTCATATTTATTGTTTACTTACCAAAATCGGAGCTCAATTTACATTCCTCTTCCACCAAGACACAAGGTGGAGCTGTGTTTCATGTAACTTTGCAGTGGGGTGTGTAAATGAAAGAGTATGATTATGAAACTTTAGGAGATCATCCTCAAGTCGTGTCATGATGGAAACATCTCTATCAGTCCACTTATTAAGGTAATCTTGTAGAACTCTTCAAGCTCCTCACTTGTTTATTGATTCTTGCTATGCCAAAGGAGATACAAGTAATGTGCAATAGTACGCATTGGTTTGTGAAACCAATCCTATCTTCTGTTCCACATTGTATGAATGTCTTATATCTTATAGTATTTATGAAAGTTAACCCATGTATTGATATGAATTATGAATCATGATGGATCATAGATATGATTCAAAAAGAGAAATTAGCACGAATGGTCATTGATACAATTACTCATCTTGAGAGAAGAAAATGTTTCTTTCTAGCATCTCTCCAATCTTATCCATATACTCGTACAAGAGGTCTAGAGTGTTACCCTCCATGTTAGTGATCCTCAACTTGTGTAAATGGGAGTTGGAGATTTCACCAATGCAATTGAATCCTCCCGATAAGCCAAAGTTATTGTCATTGTCATTGATAACCTACACTATATTTTTTGCATCAATCTCCAAAATGGCAGTCTTGATGTACATCTAGATGTAATCACCTGTGATTACTATTCCTATTGCCGATGCATCTATCGCACACAAGAACATGGTCCCTTTGCAAGAAGACACCAAGATACTATATACATTCCTCCTCACATCTATCCATCCATCACATATGATAGTGCAATCATATTTTTGCCAATTTGTCTTCAAATGCTACATCTCTTCCCATATGGCGTGTTTCTATCTAATAAGCCCACGTGTGTGCAAAGCCTTATAGGTGGGACCCTCCCTCTCACATAAAATCTAACTAATGGCCTTAATGATCCTTTCTACCACTTTGTGCGTGCAATATGAAAAGGGGTGGTGCATTGTATAAACAATCTCGTGATCTCACGACTAGCCTTTGCCTTTGCTTGCTTTTATTTTTTGCAAGTAAAATGTGGTTAATTATATTACTCAGAAGGCTGATTACAATGAAGTGCACATGCTCAACAGACTAGCTGGAGCTGATGCAAATCACAAATCCATCATGTATACAAGCCTCTCAAGGCAGTCTGGGGGGGATGGGGACAAGAAGCCATGGAGGGGGGAGAGGGGTGTGTATCATCATTTGGGGCTGCTCGCTTGCATTGTGAATAACAGGTCATGGCCGCCCCAAGTGAGTAGAAAGTGAAGACGGAGCTCCTGACGAGCTCGAGACTGGCCCTGCACCTAGTCCCAACGGCCGCGGAGGGAGTGGATGATGGAGGTAGTGTATGCATGGGACAAAATCATCCTATGGGTAAGATGCTTCTCTATGTTTGCATACACTATCTCCAAGCTAATGTATGTTGCTTATCGTTGCTCTCAAAATAGTTTACCCCATTAGAGATTGACACATCTATCCTTGCTTTGTGACCATTGTACATCCATAGGAGCATACCCTCCTCATAGTCATCACTCTAAAAGATCCACAAGATCCAATCATTACAATGAATGTATACCAACTTCTCACCCTATCTACTAATTGTCTATTTCACATAGTGTTGTGTACATATCTATATGTGCTCCCATCTCGCTTTGAGCTAGAGTTGCTAATGTATTACGTAAGTACAAACACTGTGAGGGAGTTTTAAATATGAACAAGTATCCCTTCCATTCATGTCGCACCACTTACGTGTCAGTTGCTCCTTTGTCGTCTCCTGCACAAAGAAATTAGAAAAGGGTCCTTCTCTTAGTCTTAATCTAGAGTTCTCCTTGATACATTCTTTATGTGCTTCCTTGTATTCTACATAGAATATGTTTATCAAAGTGTGGAAATCTATAACCACCTACTTTGAGGACTCCAAGGCATGAGGCCCCTAAATGCAATCTGATCCTTAGGACCCTCCGTACCACAATCATCTCGTGGTCTCGCACACAGGCAATAAGGTGGGATAGGGGGGTTGTGGGATAGGGTTGCGGGGCAATCCATGAGATGGTGGTGGATAGGGGGGTTGGGGGATCTTGGGTGGGGTGGGTTGTAACACCTCAATTGGTGGTGGGGGTGGAGGCTTGTGATCTTGTTGTGTGGGACGTGTAGGGGGCTGCTATGGGGTGCTCTGATGAGGTGCCCGTCACCCGCCCTCTTGCTTTTTGTTGCCGTTGATGTGTTTGAGGGGTTGGTTGAGGCCTCCCTGCCGCCTCCCTCTCTGTCATTGCTGGACCCGTGTAAAACTGTTAGCATCCACCTACGGGTTTGTTGGCTGAGCCGCCTTGGCTCGGAAACGCGTGCAATCTGTTGCCTGATGCCTAAAGTCATGGCATTGCAGACACTGACCAAGCTGCCCTGTCACCATAACCTGCTGCTTGAAAGAGAGTTTGCTTGCCTCAATCTCAAGAAACTAAGGTATGTTGTTTGCATCTTCCATAGCCACCCGTACCTTTGGGACTCCTAAGGCTGTCACTGCATCCGCGAAGGAGGGGGGAAGAATTGTGCCGAAAAGCCATCTGAAGTCCTCCACTGTGAAGCCAATATACCAGGGAATAGAAGGGTGACCCGGTATCTAGGAAACCTTTTGTGGAGTGCGAAGTCCTCCACTGTGAAGCCAATATACCAGGGAATCATATAGATGACCCGACCCCCTTCATGGAGGCATTAGGTGAGCTATCCACTAGCTCACGCACTGCATCCGCGGAGGTGAGTCGGACCATGAAGATCCCCTGTGAGAACTGCCTCCTCAATCTGCGATGTGCTAATGGGTAGCATGGAGTGAAGCCAATCCCAAAGCTGGGCCCTCCATGGAGTGTCCTATGACATGTCCAAAGATTGTTGTCTCTTTCAGTTATAGCTTTGTGGCACGGACGGATAAGAGTTGTTCCTTAGAAAGGATGACGTGCAAGGTGTTTGACTGGGGGGCACTTGCAGAATGCACTAGCGGTTGACCAAAGGTTTCCATTGAGCGTCACTGTTGAGGACCCACCAAGCTAGCTGCTGTGATACCGGCGGTAATGTTGCTGCAGACCGAGGGAGCAACGAGAATAGGAATGATAATTCTTTTACACAACAGGTCATTAGGTTGAGTCAGGCTTGCACGGTGCGATGTAGGTCATAGGGACTGTCAGACAGTCAAGCGCAAGTCGTAGTTTGTGCAGGCAGCTAGATGGCATAGGCAGTCTAGGCAAAAGGTAGCAAACTGCACATGCAATCAAGCGACAACACAAGCAATTAGGCGGCGACAGGTCGCGGGGCAGTTCGGTGCAAGTTGCCTTTGCTTACTTTTGAAGGACTGTTGTAATATGTCCTTTCCAACAATCCCCTTGCTACCCTTGTGGTACATGCACCTACTGATGAGCTACTATCACCTTGTGCACCGTTGGGATGCGGCAAAGGGGTTCGTGAAGCAATTGGACCCTCAACAGATGCACCTGCACTTGCTTGAATTGTCTTTGTATGTGTATCCATAGAGATGTTGGCACTAGTAGAAGCAGCACCATTTATGCACATTGTAACCCTCTTTGGGGCACTGCCAGCTACGGTAGGAGGTGAAACAGTAGGACATGCACTTTGTCATAGAGTATTATTCCTCATTTACTTTGCTGACCACAAGGCGTTGCCACCTCCAATGCTCTAAACTAGCAAACACATCATCAGGCACATTAGGGCAATTATCAATATTCTTACCACTAACATGAGCAAGATGATCCTTCATTTGTGTAATGCTTCCTATGTATATGACATGGCAGTAGTTGCATTCCCATTGCTTCAAGCCACCGCTAGCTCTATGGTTGTTAACGGTACACGTGGCTCCAGAATGTGTCCTTCACCATGGCTGCACCTTGTTGGAAATAGAGGAAACTAGTAGCAAAAGTGAGGAAAACCAGCTCAAACCAGTGTGGACAGTGAAGAATGAAGAGAGGAGAGGGATTTCTCATGGGAGACTGAAAAACGGCTGCAAATCTGAGGGTAAACAGCTGCAAATAGTGTGGATAGGAAAGGAAAATGATTGGGCAATTGAAGAACGAGGGATGTAGGGTGTTAGGGCTGTAGACAGCAGTAGATGTGAAAGGGGGGAAGCAAACAACAGCTAAGGAGAGTGATTATCTAAGTAAGAGGGTGGAGAGCCAAGCAAAACATGCGGAATCAACATGCAAAGAGGCGGAATGAGCTAGTCGTCATGAAATGGGGATAAAAACTTGCTTGCCTGAAACACATTTAAAGCTTGATGAGACTCTCATTAGTAGAGAGAGTGGTGATCAACAAGGTTCTTGCAACCATGTGGTAAATTACTTCCTACTGGCATTCTCTAGGTCATGCATTGGCCAATTGAAGTGCTTCATTAGGATCTTTATTTGATTAGGAGTTGGGAGCTCAGATAGGGCCAATGTGGTTTGGGATGTCATTATACAACTCAGTTCTAGAGGGGGACTTGGAGGTCATAGGCCCAAATTGCCAGACCAAAGTCTTATTGACCAAGCTCATTTCCATGGATCTTCCTCCTAGTGAGGAGCTGTGAAAGAAACTTTTGATCAGGATGCTTCTATCTATCACGCCCATACATGGAGGACCATGGCAGCCCAATATTCATTGGATTTTCCAGGAGATTAGGACCAGAGACTTAGGGATGAACTTTGAGGTCAGCTGCTATTATTCGAGTATGGAGATTTGTTTCATCTTGCCTATCATCAACCACCATTGACTATAGCTGAAGAGAAGAGGGGGCAGCCTCTTCTCCTCAATCACTGCTTTGAGATCAGATGTAAGCCACACTCTTCAACAAAGGACTTACTTATCCCAGGGAAGATTCTTCATACAGAGGATTAGAGTAATGGCACATAGCAAGAAGAGGTGCTGCATCGACCCACACCCAAGCACCTATTTGTTAGATGAAGATATTGGGCTTATCAGAGGAGGCCTTCCTAAAGATTACAATGGAATCTAGGAGAAAGGACGTAGAGGGATCCATTCCTTGATAGGCCATGTGACATGGCCTTCTTTGGCTACATTTCTAGGCCAGGGAGGAGGATTGAGATGAGTGGGATTAGAGCACAGAGTAGTTGACTCCCATTGGTAGAGGCAAGGCATCTCAGATTGTTCCAGATAAGATTTTGGGAGTCTAGATGACAACTTTAGGCCTAGAAAAATCTCGCTTGCTATGGTCGTTAGTTCATATGAGCTTTTAGCAATTGGCACTTCGGTTGGATATTGTAGGGAGGTCAAAGAGGATGAGGAGGAGAGAAGTTTTTTTGTGGAGCTAGGACTCAGGCACCTTTTTCCATACTGCCCCTAAAATGGTCTGGCATTATAGCCCACCAAATTGGTTGTTCACACAACCATTGTATGTGTTATGTGCTTAGCTACTCTTTAAAGAGTCCTTTGTACTCTTATTATGAACATGGTATTATCGAAGATGGTGTATCAAGTTTATCCTTAAAGTTTATCATTCCTCCAGCTATGGTGGTTGTGCAGCTTTTGATTTATGAAGATGGTATTTTTGAAGATGGTGTATCAAGTTTATCCTTCTTCCAGTTTGCTCTCTTGACTGCAGGCCAGTTTTGAAGAGGACAATATAGGATACCAGATGGGAGAAGCAACTGAATTCCTTTCTGGAGGACTCTTTCATGCAACACCCCACTATGTGCAGGTAATGTCTCTGTTAATGGAAATAGTGTGCTGCTGTTTAGTTGATTATGGTTTCTCATTGCTTTGTATGTTATAGACTGCAAGAGGTGAAGCTGCTAGTGGTGTAGTGCGTAACACGTTTGCTCTTTTCATGCAACCACACTGGTAATATTTTATGCAATTTCTGTTTGTACTACCTCAAGCTGCTTGTATGAGAGTCAAAGACCATGGAATAGAATTAGGGTGACCATATCAGTGTGTGGTGACATACATTGGGTTCTTTTCAACTCTTACAATAATGGTCAGCCAAGGGCTCAGAGCGATGTTATTATGCCCTACACCATATATATTCTGCACTTTCACCACTAGTTGATAAATTTGTCTTCATGTCAGGGATCAACCACTCACAATGGATCACACGCACAAGGAGAGTCTCTTGAAGGTATAACATAGATAATCTTGTGAATTGCATAAATGATGGAGCATTCACTGTCAACGAATGGAAAGGTATCTCCCTCTAACCTCTTTACATTTTGACAGGCAGACTACTTAAGTTTTGGGGACTTCACAGAAGCAAAGCTTTCCAAATACTACAAGAATGAGACTCTTGTAGATAAAGAGTAAATAAAAATAGTGTCTCCCAGTAGCGTTCAGAGCAGCTGATAAGGCATCTGTGTGGGTGATCTGAGAAGCCAGGTTTGATTCCTGGGGACTTACCGGTGGATTTCTGGCTCTATCCACATGGTGCGCTGCGAGGGTACCAAGTAAACTGCCAGAAATGGTATTGGATTAAAAAAAAATAAAGATTGAATAATAGTCTCTGCAAAGATTCCCAGGAATGAACTGGTGGATTTCTGGCTCTACCTGTATGGGGTGCTATGAGGGTGCAAAATAAACTGCCAGAAATGGTATCGCAATGTTTAAAAAAAAAAGAGTAATTGAAAAATTCTGCAAGGCAAAAGTGATGTTCCCAACCTTTGTGAATATCCAAACGGCAAGCCTCATATCATGTCCCATATATCTATGCATAATCAGGTAACCACATTAATTGCTCTTGTTTTCTAATCTTCTCATATCTCATGTGTCCTCTTACATTCTTGATGGGATTATACAATTAAATCACAAACTTCCTCTGGAGAGAAGTAAACAAACTTTATTATATGTAATTTGTATCCAGACTTTTATGTAAGGGAATATACTTTCCTATAGGTCAAATTAGATTCTTCTTGTCTGTCTGTAATTGTAGGTCAAACTTTTCATTTTCACTACCATGCATTTCATAAGATCTTGACCTTCCATTGCTAGGACTCTTTCATTGTGATGTCTCACAAACGGAAGCACATGTATCATAATATTTATTGATAAGATAATTGAGTATAAACAAAGAATGGCCCCTAATGCCTATAATTCTTAATCTGTTGAAAGCAAAATATCCTCATCTTGCATGGAGATGTATACGAGTTGTCAACTAAAGATGGGTTTGAAAATTCTGAAGATTCCCTTGTAGCTTATTTTCCTATTACAAACAGTAGGTCTGAAAGAGAATTTCGTTTAATTCAGCATGTGAAAGTGTATCCTCCATGGTTGTATCCATATTTTATCCTCATTTTCCTAAGGAATATTTTTTATATTTACAAAAGGTGGTTGTCTTAAATGGATTGGAAAATATATAAATAGCTTGATGCCATTGGTTCAAATATATTTCCTCATGATGAAGTATTAGTTATCAAGATAGTAATATAGCAAAAGAAGGCAGCCCCCATGATGAACATGTGTGTATTTTCTTCACAATTGGAGTACTTGTGCGAGTATCACAGTCATAGATGGGTTGTCTATGTTGTATATTCTTGATATTTGCCCTTCATTTGGTCCTCATTTGTATGAATTTCTATTAGTACAAGCTTTAGGAACAATTTTGTGGACCTTGTTGGTAATTTCTCTCGGGTAAGTGAACTTGATAAATAATGCATTTTTTATTAATACAAGCTTTAGAAATGTAAGTGAACTTTAAGATTGAATATATGTTCCTATTGCTTGAATTTTTAAGAAACCTTGAAGTGTAGTTTTTTTTTTTTTTTTTTCCACTAAAAACCCAAGTTCTATGCCTTGCTTGTCTAGAAGTGCTAAGTTGTAGGCCATCGGTTTAACCCTCTTGAGTATTGCAAACATACAATTTTACAAAAAAAGCCTTTAGTACTCCTTCACTCTCACTCACTCACTCACTCTTATTCTCTCCCCCCCCCCCCCCCCCCCCAACAACAACTCAAGATCTTTTTGTCCATGAGTTCATACAAATTTTTTTAAATTGATCTTCATATCATTGGGATCGATTTTCACAATGGCGTAAACTACTTTTTCATTTGTTCAAGCTTATTTAGTAGATCGTATTCTTGGTTTATGGCTCTTCAACTACTAATAGATCTTGTATCCATGAGAAACCATGTGGTAGTATGATCCTCTCCTCTCTTCTATTGGTAAATAATCATAAAATCAATGTTAGTATTATACTTTTAAAATTGAAAGATGAACTTTCTAACTTTTGAGTGTAAAACTACCCTTTTTTTATATAATGTTATAGGAATTTAGCAACATAATCTTGGATATTTCTTTGATAAAAGCCAACTAATTATGGATGTCCTATATTAGGTCTATATATAAAAGGAATTTGCTTGAGGTCACACCATTGAAAGCTAAAATTCTATGGACATCTTTTCTCTTTGTTGATGGATTCTTACGATCCATCTTAGGAAGTAATACCACTATTGGATTTAAAGTGCATAATTGCATTGCCTTCCTAAACCTATGAAGCACTCTATGAATATAAATACTTCACTAGGTTAGTTGTTCTACAAACCTAGTGATTGAGGTTACTTGTCATTTAAAGTAGAATTTTTGTATGAAATCCTCTCTTGCTTACTTGATTCCCTTGGTTCATGCAAGAAGTTAATTCCACTATTGATTTATGATGCCTTGCTACATTGTGTATGTTAACATATGAATCATCTTCTTGGATGAATATAGACCAAGATTTTCATTGTTTAATTTCTTGTACTCAACTCATAAACTACATGTACTAAGGGATCAACAAAAATAATTCCAACTATAGCTTGCATGATCCAAGCCTAATGGGCTTTTTAATCTTAACTTTGAGTATATGGTACAATAGTTTTAGGAGATTGCCTTGAGGCCCTTAAATCTACATGCTTGTGTTTCTCCTCAAGGAGAAGTTTAGCTTAAGTAGTGCAATTGTGTTACAACCATTTCAACATAGTCTTTGTATACTTGCAATGAAATCTTTTTATTGATCTATTTCATATTTGAACTAGATCTTTTCATGCCATGTATGCTTTGGGAACTTGGATTTATGTCTACCGAATGCATTTTTTCAAATCTTTCTTGAATTTCTTCTAAATGTTGGTGGTTTTTTCTTAAAGTTTTTCTAAATGTTTGGTTTGGTTTGGTTCGTGTCTAAGTTAGTTTATGGTATGTGTATATCATGTTGATCCAACACATCTTTGAGCAAGGATCTCATGACTAGCGGATCTAGTTTTTTGCACTTGGTTTTTAGGAGCCAATGTAGTAGCTAGGTTCATAAGACTTTTGAAACCTTGCTTAGGTAGTTTTCTAGTTATGTTGATTACATGTCATCCTAGTCACCCACATAAGATGCTTGATTTATTACACATTCTTTGTATGCTATTCATAATTCATAAAGGGACATAATTTGTCTTATTTTTGAAATGAACTAAAGTACCATCGTTTGTAAATCATGAACCAACTACAAAAAACTCACAAAATTTATTTATCAATTATGAATGTTATAAAGTTGGTCAACCTAAAAGACATTATTAAGTTGCAGAACAAGGATGGTCAATATAGAAAATGTATTTTAACTGTGGTTGAAAATTTAGTTTCATTTTCAAAGTATAAATTAGGTATACCTTTAAGAAGTGAATTTCATATATTTGGATGTTTTTTGTATTATCTTGGTTGGACAAAACTAGACTTGGCTAGAAACATGTAAATAAATTAATGTTGATGATAGCTCTATTGGGTTAGTGGAAGTATGTTAGTGAAGAATGCTTTGTGTTGTATTGTAATTGTGCTCATCTCATACTTACTAAGTTGTGATTGACCATAAATCATGGATAGGAACTCTAATATAATACAACACATAATTTATCTATGTAAAAGTCAACCCCATCATTAAATACCTCGTAAAGATCTTTGCAATGATTGATTATACAGTAACCTAGTTACATATGGGCTATGACCTAGCATAGCTCCTTCAAAGTATCCAAATTCATCTCATCAATTGGCGCATTGTTCACAAGGTTGAAGAACTCATTGAAAAAATTTGGGATCCTTTTGTGGTTCCCATGAGCACGTTGCAACAAAAAATTACACTTAAACTCAATACTTTAGAGAAAATTTGAGGACTAACTTGATAAAAGCACGTGTCTTTAATCCTCTCCTTAAATTCAAAAGACTTTCCTAAAATGTAATGCTTGTAAAATGCTTCTTGTCCCATAGGTGATGGTCTAGTAGTTGAACTTGTGCCCATAATGATGAGGTTGTTGATTATAAGACTTGCCAAGTGCATCACTTGGACACCTATGCTCAGACGGCGAATTTGTGGAAGTCTTAAGCTATTGCCCACTTGCATGCTCAATTAGTCCTCTTTGAGGGTTACAGTGATATCTAAGTTTTGTCGTTCATTCAATTTGTGAGCTATCCAATATATGTATAATAACAATGTTAGTGTGGCTCTTGCCAGCTCTCTATTAGGGAGATCCGTGCCCCCTCCTCTTTTTAGGGCATTCAAGATTATTTCAAGAATTGTATACAAATGGTATTTTCATTCGCTACTTTTTTAGAAGAATAGCATATTGTGAAAGTCTAGCAATAGAAAATGAGAATCAAGTTTGACAATCTAAAGAAATCAAAATTTGCAATGCAGGTAGACAAAACCAATTTTCATATTTTAATAAGACTTAACTAAACTATACAAGAATGTTTCCTTCTAATGGCATTTGTAGCATGTACAGATAGTGTACATGCTCGAACACATTATTGTATGGAGGGGACATTATAGTACTATAAGTCAAAGTACTGTTAAGCCTTCAGTACTCTTTGTGATGAAACTTTTTATTTGGGCCAAACAATATATCCAAGGATGGCATCTAATTGGTCTTCTATGGTT
Source organism: Lygodium microphyllum (assembly GCF_053477565.2). Classification (NCBI taxonomy): domain Eukaryota; kingdom Viridiplantae; phylum Streptophyta; class Polypodiopsida; order Schizaeales; family Lygodiaceae; genus Lygodium; species Lygodium microphyllum. The sequence goes on from NC_141163.1 coordinate 59,071,807, forward strand.
GTTCAAAATACTCCTTTGAAGAAGAATCCTTTGTATCTCAATGTACATAACTATGTTTTGTGTATTCTCTTTTTTTCCCTAGATAGTTTCGAACGCATTCTTGATCTTAATTCTAACTTGGTGATAGCATTGCCTTACCTCTAAGTTGAGAAAAGAACTATCAATCATTATCATGGAAAAATGATTCCCATGTCATCTTTATTAGAGCTATAATAGTAACTATGTAGACACAACATGTCACTCTTCTTTGGGCTAGAGAATGCACAGCCTAATAGAAGGAAGACTATGCCTAAAAGGTACCCTTTAGCTATGGAGTCAGTTAATTTTATTTTATATGCATTCAAATGCCTTTAGGTGGGTACTGTACAAAACAAAGCACAAAGTCACAAGTATAACAATGTTGGAGTCTATAAGAACCTCAAAATAATCATTAAAGCTTTTTACAAAATAGTAAGGAAATAAGTCAAGCCTTGTTTTGGAGTATATGAGGAAAAAACAATATCATAGTCCATGTTTGATGTGAAGACAATGAAACCCATAGCAATTACATTAATCTATGATTAAATAATAGATATTTAGCATGTTTGGAGCTTGATTCTCATCACAATCCTAATATTAAAAAAATTAACCATGTAGGGCGTATACTTCATTGCATGAAATGAACTTGTGTAATATGCTAATACAAAGTGGATGTGAATGTTTGACATAATGTAAGAGAAAATTTGTACATATATTAAGCCAACACTCTTTGATCAAGTGTAATATATTTCAGTGAATTGAAAGTACACCCTAATGTGACTATGTTGTGTAGGAGCATATATTTAATCAAATGAATAGAATGTTAGCATTATCTCTAGCAATGACAATGCTCCATAATTATACCTATTTGGGAGACCACTTCTACTTGTTCATCCATGCAAATCATATTGGATATAACCAAATTAGCACCATGTAGCAATGACAATGCTTCATAATTTTACCTATTTTAGAGACCACTTGTGTGTTTTTATGCACATAAATCATATTGGACCTAAGACTTATCAAGGCACTTGTTACAGCAAAATGTCATTCATTTATAATTTTGTACACTTGATTATCACTTTATTGTTTATCTAGAACACATTCAAAAACACATTCCAATGAACAATGTGAAAAACATCGATGAAATAGAGCACATCCCATTCTATATGAATGCTTTTTTGCGTGGTCATTTTGGAATTGAACAGGTGTTTGAGAGAGGTGATCATTGATATTATTGAGAGCATGATTTGAAACAACATGTTTTGAATGGACTCTCAATGCAAACCACAAATTTAGTAGGAATAGTAAAGAGTTTGAGACACATAGAAAAAAATATCATAGAAATGTTATCCTAACATATGGGGATTTGTATTTCACTTAGATCCTTCCCATAGGTACATCATTAGAAATCTTCGTAACTTATAAACTGAAATTCTGCATGTTGAGGTTGTATCTTTGTGTAAAGCAAGGAAACGAAATGAATTATTTGTTTGGGGATAGAATATACTTCTACAATTTCCTTTAGTAAATTTTCATATAAAAAATAAAGAGGTGTTTGAGAGGTGATGATTTGCCCATGTTGATGAGAGGATGATTGAAACAACCATTCCTTGGATGGACTAGTGATGCATTAAGTTATTTGTTGGGGATTGTGATGATGCAATGCACATGGGAAGACTATTCTTGAACTTATCTAAGAATCATAGTCTTGAAGATTCTCATATGTGAATTAACAATAGTTGTATTACTTAAATGGGCTATGACAACATGTGTAATCTTTGAAAGGCCTTTTAGGAATAACATACAATTAGAAAGTGAGAGTGCCTAAAGGGACTTAAGTATGACATTGCATTAATGGGTGAAAATGTGGTCTTTGTATGAAAGTTCAATTGGGTCATTGCTAAAAGATATCATTTTAGTTTTTGGTAAATGCATAGTTATAGACACCTATGCTAGATGTAAAAGTGCTCCCTTTATGTAAAGCAAGACAAAGGAATACACTATTCATCTTAGACAAAATATACTAATAGATCTTTAAAGGAATACCTTTCACCTGTGAAAGTGAAATCTCTTCGATAGATTGTTAATAGTTTCAACAGTTCACATGGTTCAATGTAAAGTCGCCTTAACAAAGTGAGTGCCAAAGGTACGCTTGTACTTTTGTTGGAATTTGTTGTGTTTGTTGTATGTTGTGGGAAAAGTGGGCTCAAACACTTCTTTATTGATTAGTCACTTGATATTTTATTAGAGATAAAGAGCATTTTCAAGTTATACTTCTTGATCTAAGATTTGGGAAACAAGAGACAATGTACATCATTTTGGTTTAAAACATCGAGGTGGGTCAACATAGTGTACACTTCAAACAAATTTTTGAAACTTGGCTTGAAATTCTTTTTAGTCCAACACGTTCCTTGAGTCTCATCATTAAGATAAATTATGTTCCTTGAGGATGTTAGAAAAAGGTTACTTATAATATGTATTCAAAAGTGCATGTATATCATTATCATATGGCATGAACTTACTGGTGTGGTCTTGTAATCACTACAAAATACTTTTTATAATATCAAGAGCCTATTTTGGTGTGAGATAAAACACAAAGTTGTGAGAAGAAAAAGAAGGTAGGAAGGCCTTAAGAGACAACTTTAAAAGGCTTGAGAACATTTCTACAAGGTGCTTTTAAGTAAAACTAGGCGCTCCGTGCCTAGGCTCGCCCCGGCGCCGGGGCGGGCGCGATTTTTGCTGGGGGGTGCTGGATGTGGCACCCGCCCCCGCGTTCTCTTTGTTTTTTGTGGGGGAGGTGGGGGGGCTGCCACGTGGCACCCGCCCCCCACTTTTCCTTAACTAATAGTATAGTCTATAGACATTGAACTTTAATCATTTCAACCCTTTAAGGGACTCGGAGAGTAAGGGTCTTTAAGGGACTTGGAGAGTAAGGGTCACTTTTGGAGAGGTGGTTTATAAATTTTTGGCTTAAAATAGGTGTGGTGCATGTAATCTCCCCGAGAAGAGTGGGATGGCATCATAAAATTCTTGCATTATTTTTAGAAAAAGGTGATGCACATGTGTCGCCTGTAGGCGTAAGTAGGAGCGAGGGGTGCAAATGACAAAGGTTTGAAACGTTTGAAGCGACAAAGGTTCAAAAATCAAGAAGATGGTTGGGGGAGGGGAGAAAGGTTATTTATATGTATTGCCTTACATATACATACATCACATGTATAACGTCCTCCAAAGATCATACAAGGAAGGGCCGATCTTTGGAGGACGTTATACATGAATGTATATGTAAAGCAATACTTTTATATACAAATATGTATGTATACAGACACAATCGTGGAGTGCTTCTACGTCACAAGGTTTTGAATGCTTCTGAGCCATCGCCTTCCACGAAGCAGCTAAATGATGAATTCGGCACGTCCATATATTTAATTGTAAGCTTCGGAGACACTTACATCAAAGCTTCATACGACTTCCACCTCTTTTTTCCTTTTCTTCTACTCTCGATCATTCATTCCTCACAATAAAAGGCTGGCTTTAATAGTGTTTAATCAACCGCAAAATGTCCCCCCAAAAAGCCCTAAAAATATAAACAGGGTCTGTCTTGAAACTTCAAGTTAAAGGTTTTCCAATTATGAAAATGACAAATCCTTGTAATTCTCTTCTTTACAAGTCCCTTCAACATTTAAAGTTGAAGGTTTTTGTATCTGCTACATTTTTTGTAATCATTACTCTTAGGCATACCACATTTCAACATCCGGTAACAAGTACAAAGGAGTTGGGGACCTAATGAATATCTTTATCAAATTAAATCTTGTATATTATAAAGAGATCTTTTCTTTGCATTAGATCATGCAAGGCTTAATATATGAAGGTTGCATACCTTTCAAAGGGGGGTTTATCCTTCACAATAAAGTTGGAAACTAAATTAGAGAAAGGGAGATGTTTCACCTAACTTGTTTGGCTATTATCATTCTTGGAGTGCAAATGCTTTCTTTATTTAAAACATGGACAAGAAGTATATATACTTCCAATGGTTTGAAGGCTAGTACTTTTTAGTTTGGTTGAGATTAAGGTATATCCATGGTAAGATCAACTTACTACTTGCATCCCAAACACTCCTACAACCTTGTAATTGCTTGGCATGGAGCACCAAAAAAGGTATGTTTTGTATTTTCTTTTGATTTTGGACACACCACACCACGTTCTTCAAAATATAGCTCTATATACTCTCCTTTTCTTTGAGACTTTCACACACACACACACACACACACACACACACACACACACACACACACACACACACACACACACACACACACACACACACACACACACACACACACACACAATCAATCAATCAATCAATCAACATGGAGCAACAATAGATCAAATAAGAAAACTCTTATCAAGGAGTATACGACAAGGAGAAAGTGTGATTATTGCTTGAAGAAAAAGGCAATGATTCAATGAAATTTTTTAAAAGAAGGGGAACTATGATATCATGTGTGACATGCCCGATTGAGGAGCCCTCATCAGCACAATTTAGTGGTCCATCGAGAGACCTTTCCTAAGCAACACAGCTCGATACTCCTTAGAATAACACAGTGCTTATCACCTAGGCACTCTCAATTCAATTCTACAATGAAAGGTTTTGGCCGTAACCCATAAGGATCGAATCCGATCCCTAATTTGGCATTAAGGTCACCAAAGAGCTTAGTTCTAACATCGGCGGTCCTTGAGTCACTGCATTCACAAATCAACTCAACTCAAAGCATATCAATACCGCACTTGATTCATAGTAAGTGAGAAATAAGGGGGAGTGATATGTGTCGACCCCTCTACCCATAAGGTATAGTCTTGACTCCATTTTCCTAAAATGGCATGGGTTGGAGTCTAAGACAACACACTAGGCAGTCATTGCCTTGAAGGAAAACTCTCAGCTCACCAAGACCACCCATTCGTAAGATAAATTTGTTAGGTATTTCACCCTCCCACTTTCCTCAAGGGTTTGTTTTATTTACCTAATTATCCTAATACATTTATGTTTGGCATACAAAGCCAGGTTCCTTAATTATCCATTAAACATTGGTTCCTTTATGTAAATTATGTCACACACACAAAGACAATGTCAAACAATCCTTTGAAAGTAGTTGCAAAATAATGTATTTATTGTGTACCTTGTCCAAGGTACAATGCCAACTCGACATTCTATCCCTTAATCTCGGACTATCTTAGGTACACGATCCACCAATCCTCCCTTATCTAGCATCAGAGCCTTTCAAGAAGTCCATCTTGGGTCATGTAGGGGTTAGGCCAAACCTAAGGGATTTACGGCCAAAGCCCCCTGGCACCCTTGTCGCCTCCTAGCCTAACATCCTCCCTATGGAGAGACCTCTTACATATGGGGGTTGGTACTAACCTCCAACACGGTCAAACAGCCCCTTGGTGAAGTGCTCCCACTACTAACCTTGGGAGAGGTTTCATACGTAATTTTAAAAAAAAATTCTCATGAGGGCATAAGAACTCTCATGCAAATATTTACATAGGCAAGCAAATAGCCTATGATTAATAGTAAGAAAAGCATTTATTTTACATAATATCAATTCGATAGTTACTTTGAATACTCTATAAAAGTAGCCACTTATATTGGATAGCAAGACTATTTCTTTCACAAAATAGCTAGCCTTTTAAAGACAATTTCAACAATCTAAAACACATCCTTTGTCTTATGCTTTCCAAATGAAGTTGTATTGTATGTAAAGATTTAATGTTAAGTTGGCTCTAAAGAAACGAGAAAACCCATAAATGAGCAAAGCCCAACCTCAATATCTATCAAGTAGTCATCATTGAGAAGGACAATATTACAAAATGTATAAGATTTAAGAATACAAAAACTATTGCCAAACATCAACAACTTCATATGCACATCTCATCTTTCACCATTAAGATCCAAAATGAGCTAGTTGATGAAAATACTACAATGAAAACCTCCAATAATAAATCAAAAAGTGCAACCATGAGCTCTTCTCAAACCCCCTTCTCCATTCCATATCTACTAAGTGTATAAATTATGTACATGATCTTTTACATGGAAATAGTAGTTAACGTAAGGGTTGTACAATAACTTCTATTACTCTTGAGTCTCTTCTCTCTACTTGTGAGTTATCTCCATATTGCAATGCTAGTAGTCACCTATAAATTATTCTTAACAATTGGTACATTGTTTGAGTGACCTACCAATCACTCCTTGCTCACACCAAATACTCTTCTTTACTCTCCATATATTAAAGGATTTGAAGATAGAGTGTGCAATTTGTTTCTTTTTTTCAATAAAATATTTCTTGGGATTTTTTCCTAATTGAGACTCCAATTTCTCTATTGCACTCATAAACTCTTTATAATTACAAATAGGACTTTGTTGTAGTCATAAACTCTTTATATTTACAGACAGAACATCATCAAAATGTTAGTTTAGATCATTATCTACCTCCTTAGACATCAAGGTATGAGCATATTGTGAATCTAGAATGACCACCCCATTTACATTTATTAACAACTTTCTAGCTTCCCCCCTTGAGCTTGAGCATTGGAGTTTGGTACTTGTACATTTGTTAATTTCCTTATTAGCAAACTACTTTTCAAGTGATTGTATTGTTATAACCCCTCTCTTTATGCTCTTCTTTTGAACAAGAAATACCATTAATCCTCCCTTATATAATAGAAATCAATCTCCTTTTAAGCTAGCTTTGAGACTAACTTTCTAGCAAGATTCTTTATCTCTTGTTGTTTCTAATCTCCATGTTTAAGAAGTGGAAAGCATTTCATTTGGCCTTTGTATTTTCTTTGGAGCGACATCTATCCTTGGATCCTTTTGAGAAGCTGTTATGTGATGGTGATAAGGAGGTGGAACATTGTTCCTTGCACCTTTTATAGTGAAATCTTCTTTTTTATTTTTAGAGGTTCATCTATCCTTGGATACTTTTGATAGGATATTAGTCCCATAATTTAAAACCATTGTTCTTGCAAATTTAGTAGCAAATCCATTGCATACATGGATTCAATCTTCTAATAAAATTTTCAACAAAGGCTATGATGGAGGATTTGATCTAGCTTCAAACTTTCAAAGTTATTTTTTAAAACTAATATTTATGAATTGATCAATCTTGAGATAAGCTTCCATGGAACTTTTTACATGTATTTTCACATTTATCCCACTTTTAAGAGGCACCTTAGAGGGTGCTTCAAAAGTATAGCATCCATCAAATCGATGGATCACCTTACCCCATGATAATGATTTGGAAACAGAAGTAAGACACATCCTCAACCAAGTAACATGTGAAGACTCAAGCTACCAACCTCCAAAATTCATTCACACTTGCGACTTTATTGTATCAAGCCATGTTAGCAATGTTGCCACCTAATTCCATCCACCCATCATCCATCCATGATAACAATTCTCCTCCCCTTCCTTCCTTGTAAGCGCTTTGTAGTTATACCATGATGTTGCTACCAGAAACACCTATATAGGGAGTAGTAGTGACTTTGAGCCCTCCCTTCCCTATAAGGGATTTGTAGCTATACCATGACATTGCTACCAGATAACAATTCTCCTCCCCTCCCTTCCTTGTAAGGGCTTTGTAGCTATACCATGATGTTGCTGCGAGAAACACCTATATAGGGAGCAGGAGTGACTTTGAGCCCTACTTGGTTTCCACTCTACATATGATTCCCTACACCCAGTGGTGAATCCTCATATGTGTGGCATCACAAGGGTGTAGTCTTGGGATATACCTATGTTATACCATTTAATTCACTGAATAATACAAGAGTATAACTTGCTCTCACATATCATGTTACCATTTTGTGTTGTATTGAGTGAGTGATTGAATGCAGGTGCATTACACTTTGGTATCAGAGCAACTCTTACTCAGAGTTGAGGACTACTCATGCAAGTAGGAAAGAAGATCCAGTGCCCCAAAATCATGTCATGATGACCCATGTTTCATCACCCCACATTGCATCAACCACTGCCGCGACATCCCATGAAGTGATGCCCCTTGATACAATGACCTTGGTACGAGTTACCATTTGAAGACATGATGAGATTTCCCTGTGGCATAGCTATCACCCCAAAGCCAAGGTGCAGCTTTCCACAATAACATGGAGGACAACAAAGAGAATGTGCCCATCCATTTGGTTGAAGAGAGGAAGAATAGCCGAGGTCAAGAATAAAGAGAAGCTCAAGAAGAGAAAGTAGTCGGATTAGAGAGGTAGTTAGAGGGCATGTCAGGCTTGTTAGACTCAATTTGAAAGAACATGCAAATGAAGGGAAAAAAGGAGGAAAAGAGAAGAAAGTTTGAAGAAGAGAACAGATACAAAGAGAGGTTGAAACAATAATAGCAGGAGGAGAAAAAATGTACAATACAACAATAGGAGGAGAAGAGACACAAATTAGAAGAAGATGTACATAGATTGGTAGATATGTTAGTTATGGAGGTGTCTAGATCACAAGGGCATGAGAAGTGTTGCATGGGTAATGGAAAGGACTTTCTACCTCTTTGCAAAAGTAGAAAATGTTTTAAAAACTTGTAAAGTCTAGTAAAAAAGTGTTATGACCGTGAGTTTTAAGCATTCATCCACTTTGATATGTCTCAAATCCTAACCAATGACCTAAACTAGGTCCTACAAGTCAATGTCGATCCGTTGGTGGTGTTCAATTAGGGTTTTGTATGGGTAAAGGTCAAATATAGTCCCAAATTTGAGTCTTCAACTTAAAAATTTACAATTCATGATGAAGACCCTTTCATCATAGTGAAAATCCAACAAATAATCAAACTATGCACGCTAACACGTTCCAACTAGCTCCCTATGGATATCATAAAGTCTCTAGAAGAGTTTCTAGCTCTTGCATGTCAAAATATAAATGAATCATACCCTAAAACTAGTAAAATTTCAATCAAATGAATGATGTAATGTGGTCATACAAATCCTTTACAAACATGGCCCCTTAGAGCCCAAACTGTATCAATAGTATGGAAGTTGGTCAAGCTCCATCACTATACCATAGGTATCTAATCAAGGTAAACATGTATTTCATGTACATGTACCTCTCAAAAACCCTATTCACAATAGGCTTTTCTTCTATTGTATCTAGAATAATAATTCAATCACAAAGATCCATATGTACTTGTAGTCCAAAAATGTCTAGCTAGTTGAATGTAGATTTTGTCTTACACACCCGTATGCATAAAGATGATACCAAAATAGGTATATTAGAGAATGACATATAAATAATTAACCTATTTAGAAGTCATGACCTCTACCTTCCACCAGTGCTCTTTGTGACTCACCATGACTATTCTCAAGAACTTACTAGGTATGCTTGGCAGTTACCTCATTTTCCATGACCACCTATCTAAGTGAAGCTCACACATTTACCCCCTTCAGTTGATATATCCTTGCTACTCACTTGTATGCCCCACACACACCTCAAGTTGGCTTTAATTGGATTAGTAACACTTACCTCAAGCTAGTTTTTGCGAGGCTCACACCTCACTTACCTCAAGTGGATCATGTACCATTAAACTATCCATTGCTTTAAGTTGGGATTGCCTTCTTACCCTATATTGGCCTACCTCGAGTAGCATTCTCTTAGATAGCATCCTTAACTTTTAGTTCAACCATTGGTAAATACATAAACTCACACCTACCTCAAAGATGATCTACCTTGGTCCTTTAGACTTGCCTCAAGATCTCATTTGCTTTCCCAGTTCTCTTGATTGTCTACCTTGATTTGGACTCTATTTCCACTTAATTTGAGAGCACTCTTCCAAGTTGCCTCAAGTTCACCCTTCACTTACCTTCACCTCATTACTTGGAATGGACTCATATACCCTCATGTAATTTGAGTTTTCAACTCACTTCTAACCCCATCTCACTTGTCTTGAGTGTTAACATATGCTTGAATTGGTCCACATACTCACCTCAAGTAACCTCTTGTGGGTTATATATAGTGGTACTCACTCTACTTACCTCACCTAAACTGCCTCAAGTTGAGCTCTCTTGCTTACCTCAGGGAGTCACCTCATGTCACCTCAAGCTGACCCACACCTCAAGGAGTCTTACTTGGAGTCAACCCAAGCCTATTACATTGAGTTAATTGAACACTTCATGCGGAGAATCTGCCATAGCTCAAGTCCATAGCCACCTTTTCCATCCCCAAACTCCATCACCACCCAAACCAATGGTGACCTCAATCCTTCATGGCTTTCTCACTTACATTGAGTACCCACTATTGATCACCTTGAGCCACAATCTATTTTGAGGTGATTAAAGAATGTGTTGAACTAGTAGATAGTTGGAAAGAGATGGTGATTAGAACCATCATAAGGGGAGGCATCAATTATATACATGGGTTATGTGTTTTAACAAAGCTTTGGAGATAAACTAGAGTTGCTTTAACTTTGAGACTAGTAAAGGATACTACAAAATAGTGGTGGAGGTGATTGAATGCGGCCATAGCCTTGACAACATGTTTAGGGTTGCAACAAAGTCCAAGATTGTGTGAGTAGTACTAGGAAGACTAAAGATTATTGTGTGTATTGTGGATCATCATCTTTTTTCTCTCTCTTTTTAGAGCAACATTTGGTCCTTGTAGTCCTATCTTGATCTATAGGATCTAACTTGCAAGGAATGTAAAGGGGTGCCAATTATTCATACCATAAGCTGAAAAGTGCTATTGGTTGAGAATAGAACTTTAGTGGTTAGAATGTTAGATAAGTGAGGAGCAAGGCATTTCTTGCATCAGGGTGTGCTCTACAATATTAGGGAGGAGAGTTAGATTAACTAGTAAATAAAAGTCTCTCCTTAACCACCTCGAGTGGTTGTAGATCACTTTGTGCCATCTACTTACCTTGAATCTTCACAAGACTCACCTTAACTCTCACCACAAATCTTGCCTCAAGTCTTCAAAAGACTCCCACCTTGAGACTTACATTAAGTAGTCATGACACACCTTGAGTTGGAGTAGGTTCTACCAACTACCTTGAGAGGGGATCACACCATGAACTTGATATTACTTACCCTGAGTCATACCCACATGCCTTGATGTGGTCCTCATACACAGACAGCCTCATTGAGTTGTTGCACATCTTGACTACTCAACTCACCTACCTTAGGTGAAGCTTAGATTTTACTACCTCAAGTAATATATCCAACCACTTTGAGCTGGTACCTTGCTAGTTACCTTGAGTGTTCACCAACCTTAAGTGAACTCTTGTTTCTTACCTCAAGTGCCTTGAGTGAGGCTCATTATCTTGAGTTGTGCTCACCTCCAATAGCACTTACCTTGAACCATCACATCTTCACAATCCCTTGACTTGGACCAACCTCCTATCTCAAGTGAGATTTATAACTCCAATACCTTGAGTTGCCACTACCCTTTGTGGTTTAGGCTTGAGTGCTCATTCACCTAGGGTGAGGGTTAATCTATTTATTACTTTAAGGGGCACCTAAATTTTTTGACACCTACCTTTGTATCACTTTAGTTGGGATATTCTCTTACCCAGTTACAACCACTTGACACCACAAGTAACCCTTATTGCCCATCTTGAGGGGACACACATTTAGTTTGAGTGGATATCATACATCAAGGTATCTCTTACTTTGAGTTGATGTTACCTTAACTTGGCACATGCACATACACTCTCTCAAGCCACTCGCATTATGATTCTTTTAGAACTCCTTGGTTGAAAGATAGCTCGGGGAAGTTACTATATGTATATTCTCTACATCACATGCGTTCAAGGCCTACTTATAAATATCCTTCTCTACGAATTTCTTGTGAATAAACCATAACCCTTTTTAATTCAATCTATAAATAATCCCTTTATATTACACCCTTTTGTATATAAAAATTGTATTTTAAAAATACCTTATTTTGAACCCACATGATGTACACATATATTCATGAGTAACTTACCTGAGAAAGATAGTGACCCACTTGTACCTACTTGAGAGCACAAACACAAGGCTTTATGGTGAGACACATTTCATCCTTACATAAATAAGTGGAGTTTGGTGAGCATCTTGCCTTGAGACTTGCAAGAGTAAGAAGGCTCTAAGACTTTTGCTACTTGAGCACATACCTAGTCTCACAAGAGTGATTTGAACCCAAAAGAATGAAGGGCTTTGGTCTAGGTGCATGCATACTTTGAACTTTGGACACACATGAAACAACTTAAGCTCTCGGCTAAGTTACTCAAGAATATATGCGTGCATCACGTGGGTTCAAAACAATGTATTTTTTAAATACTATTTTTATACACTTTTTACATATAGAAGGGTGTAATATAAAGGGGTTATTTACAAATTGAATAGAAAAGGGTTATGTTTTATTTAGAAAAAATTCCAAGATAAGGATATTTATGAATAGGCCTTGAACACACGTGATGTAGAGGATATACATATAGTAACTTCCCTAAGCTTAAGCTTGAGACCTTGAGTGGAGGAGTAGTGAAACTTTGAACACCCACCTTGATATGCACTAGTGCACAATGATACAATCTTGGAGTGATGTACATAAGGCACCTCATAGGGTAGAAACATTAAGAGTGTTCTTGAGGAAGCAATGTGTGCATTAAAAGACTCGAAACCATTGAAAGAGAATCTTCCTAGGAAAGTTACTTGTAGGCCTTATATGGACTTACCCAACCTTTCATGGCCTAGAGGATTGTGAACCTTGGATAGTAATAATACTCTCTATGCTACCAAGTATGAAAGTCATGGTTGTTGTAACTTTAGACATACATAGAACCTATAGAAGGTAGACAACCTTGTCATGGGTTAGATCAATTTGGATTTGTGAATGGCACATACTTTTTTGCTTAGGAAGTAAGAAGGACTAGCTAGGAAGGTAAGTGGTACAAAAAGAGCATGTACATCCCCAAGGCACAAACCTAGGATCAAACACCATAAATCAAGGAGCACATCATCCTGAAAAGAGGTAACAAAGAAAGAAAAACCAAGAACATAGAACCAAAAGCAATTTCCATTGCATAACTTTAGGAGAAAGCCTCACTCCAATTAGACACAGAAGAAATCTAAAGTTGATTGTGCCTATCCACCACTGACAAGGGTAACATTTCCTAGCACAATAAGTGTTGAAGAACCCCTTGTCCGAAGAAAATCCAAGGTAAGAAGTGTCTTACTTGAGAGATAAAATTACGACTTTTGTCCCCTTTCATGCTCTCATAAACTTGATTGAAACCATAATAGCTAGAGAAGAGCCGAACATAATGTTTGAATCAAGCTTGAACATTAAAAACCTATAGTATGACCCCATGAAATTCGTATAAGATATCCAACAACTTATCACATAGTATGACCATCAGATACTAATGGAGCATGTAAGGAGACCACTCTAAGAGATACATGTAGAGACAAAAATAAAAAGAAGTCTAGAAAGAGACCTCTTTCAACAATTGGATAGGTACATAATAGCGCAAAGGTAGGATAAGCTTAGAAAACAGACTGAGATAGAACAAATCCAAAGGATTCTAGACCTAGCAAGATGACTTAAGCCTAAAGAAGAAGTAAAGATATTGAGCTACCACATACATAACTTATATCCTCAAAATTTGATACAAATAGTAGGAAAAAGTAGTGCTACTCTAGCTATGTCCACCTTAATAGAATAGGAGTGACACTAGGTTCAAGAGGCTAGTTAAATATCCCTATTGTCACCGAGCGAGTTGACAAATGTAGAGTAGGGGATGGCCCATATGGTCTTTTTGAGCAATTCAAGTAGGATTGTGAGGTTAACGACCTCAAAGATGATGACAAAGGAGTACAAGCTTTTGGGCTACGCTCGGGAGATATAAGTGGGACTTTGTTTACAAGTCTTAATGAAACCAACATGAATGACTTTAATGTCCTCAAAGACTTGCTCATAAAAATGTTCTTTGAGGTTGCATACAAAACAACTTCATTGTCAAGCTCAAGAACATGAGCTAGAAAGTCAAGGAGGAGATTCGAGACTACATAACTCACATACATGGTCTTTATAGGAGAATCCCTAAGACCAAAATACCCAACTAGAACAATACAACAATGATATTCATAAATGGGATTAAGCACAAGGAACTGGACAAAGCTCTTGCTAGAAATTCTACTCTAAGAGGTGAAATATTAGTTGAGGTTTATGAAGATTCCATTAGAGTTTGATGACTTGTTGAAAGATAGGAATAGTAAAGGCATTTAACTATCAAGCATCATTATAATTTCTAGCAAAAGAGCCAGTATCCATATCGATTGAACAATTGCTAAGTAGCAAGAGAATGAAAAGGGACATATCTATCCAAAGAAATATCAAATCTCAAGATGGAGTTTGCAAAACTCCAAGGATCCTTGCCTAATGCCCAATGCATACATGGTGAGGGAAACCATCTTTTGGTAGAATGCCCTAAACCACAGATGAGATCTTGCAACAATTGTGGAAGATTTGGGTACAATACAACTAGCTATTGATTTCTAAGGAGACTTTTGCATTCTCAATCCTACCACCAAAAACCCTATCCAATGAATCAATAGTTCCATTATGATAGAGGAGCTCCCTTAGATCAACCTACACCAAATTATTATGGACAATTAGTACCTAGGACAAACATCAACCCTATAGGAATTCTCTTGTGCCAATTTTGTAACACTTTCACAAAGTAATGATCTTATTCACTATGTGGTACCACTAGATAAAGAACAATATAAGAACTCTTACGCCTCATATGGCAAAGAGGGCAACATAGTCCTCATGGGCCATCAAATAGTAATAGTGATGATGATGTCAGGCTAAGGAAGAGGACATGGATTTGGAGCATGCAACCTCAAGACCCAATGATCTACTGTAATTGTGACCACCATGGCTATGTCTCGTCTCAATGCCAAAAAAAGCTAATAGATACAAGGAAAATTTGAGATGCCTTGAAAGTGGCATCACATACCTATATGTTGATTGCACGAAATGAATGGATTCCGCTAGCAAGGCAATCATTCCATTAGTATCTTTAGGTCTCTTTGGAGTTGAAGGAACCCTATTTTTCCTAATGTAATGACTAAAGTACAAGAAAATAAATTAGGAGTGTTGATATTAGGGCCAAGCAACTTAGAAGCTTGAAACTAGGACAAGAAACATGGAAGCTTCTTCAATTTGTATGGAAAGAAGAAGAAGAAGAAGATGATGATGATGTTGATGAGATTTGAGGAAAAAATAAATTGAAGAGGGACAGCATGACCACACTTACAAAAAGAAGACAAGTCATTGATGTAGAAGCAAAAATCTCAGTTGTAGTAAAACAAAGAAGAAAGATTGGAGCTAAAATAAGTAAAATTAACTTAAAGAGGGATAGCATGACCACACTTACAATAAGAAGACAAGTCATTGATGTAGAAGCAAAAATCTCAACAGTAAAACATATAAGAAAGATTGGAGCTAAAATAAGCAAATATGCTCACCTAACCATCAAATACAAATCACGCAAAAGGTCAAAGACTAGATAGAAGAGGCCCAATTGTACCTTCAAGATACATATTTGGTGTTAGATTAGGATTCTTAGGATTTGTTGAGCATAGATCCACCATCATTCATGATATACATGGAATCTGTAGGAATCTAGAATCTAGCCCACTTGTCTAATAACAAGGAGTAGAATTGACCATGTCTTTCCATAAACAAGGTCTTAGAGTTTGGATGTTTGGGAAGAACAAGTTCAATTGAAGTAGATGTAAGCTTAATGGCTACACTATTCATCAAGTTTCAATGTCTCTCGGTTCACTGATTGTTGGGCATTGGATAGTGGGACTACTATTGGGTGATCCAAATGCCAAAGAGGCACGACTCATGTTCTAAGGAGTCAAGAGTCACATATTTTCAATCATAGCTATATCAATTTTCCCATTGAGTAAGATCTAATGGAATGTTGTGATTAATACAATGTAATCAATGTGATGTGCTATACTAATGCAATTCTTGAGAAAATTGTCCTTAGTTTAAGGCCCTATCTACCATTGGATCACTCAATGGAGCCTTTACATTACCATGTGCTCTCTATGCATATGGTGTCTTGACTAAAGGAATACCAAGCTTGTCATCCAAACTCTCTGAGCCACTAGAATCACCATCAAGGATTGGATGACTAGTAGATGTGTTATTATCTTCTAACACTTTCTTCGCTTTATCATTATTTGCAACATTAGTAGATGCATTTGAAGATGTGGGGCACTTCTTAGCCTCATAGACCAAGGACTGGCTATAGATCTACTGCTAGATAGTGTCTCTGGTCCACTAAGAGTTTGTGATTCCTACTTTATTGTATGTATATGATCATCAACATCATCCAATGCATCTCTACTAGATGATCATGACTATCATGATTATCAATATCATCCAATGCCTCTCCACTAGATGCGCACAATTGCTCATCTCATAGAACATAATATCCCTGCTCACCTAAAAGTCACCACTAATAGGGTTATAAAAATTATACCCTTTTCGTGTAGTTTACTATGTAATGAAAATATATTTTTTAGCATTTGGGTCCAATTTCTTCCTTAACTCATCAGGTACATGAACATATGTAATACAACCAAACACTTTCAAGTGTGATACATCAGTTCTCTTGCCTATAAAACATTCTTTAGGAGTCATACCATGAACTGTAGTTGTGGGAGACCTGTTCATAATGTAGATAGTAGTATGAATAGTCTCAAACAAAAAATGTTTGGGTATGTTTTACTTAGCCATCAATGCTCGTGCAGCTTCTACAATATGTCTATTTTCTCTTTCTACAATTCCATTTTATTGTGGGGTATATGTGCATGTAGACTATCGCTTTATCCTGAGAAGCCTTAAAAAATCACTGAACTCATTATAGAGATATTCCCCTCCTCCAACTAACCTCAAGCACTTGACTTTCAATCATGTTTTTGTTTCAACAATAGCCTTGAAAATTTTGAAGCACTCAAATACTTCATTCTTTTCTTTCATAAAATATAACCAGAGTTTCCTAGAGCAATCATTAATGAATGTAACAAAATACTTACTGTCACAAAGAGATACACTTTGGATAGGTCTCCAAACATATGTGTGCACAACATTAAGTATATTCTTGCTTACATATCTATCATGCAAAAATGGTTGCCTTGCTTGCTTTTGAAATTCACATGCTTCATAGAATTTATTTAATTCTGCAACTCTAAGTGTAGTGAAACTTGTAACCAATCCTTTGGATTGCATTAATTTTAGTATTTGTAGATTTTCATGTCCAATATGTTTTGTGCCATATTTCAATGTCTGCAACCACACCTTTGCCTTAGGTATGCATAGCAATATTTATAGTAAGTAGGAATTCCAGCATCCAAGTTAAATATGTGGCCAACTCTTCTTCCTTTTTCAATCAACCTACACTTATGATTAAATTCTTCAATAAAATAGCCCTTTCTATTAAATTTGACCAATAGATACCAAATTATTTGTGATGGATAATACATGTAAAACATCTAATAAAAATTTTGTATGACCATTACACAAAGACAAAGGAACTTTTTCAATATGTGAAATCGAGTGATGTAAATTATCACCAATCTCTATATAATCTGGCCTTTGTACATTTTGCATCTCTCTAAACTATTCAACACACCTAGTTATATGATTAGATACACTCAAATCAATACACCATACATCATCACATACCCCCTTTCATATAATAATATGCATCATATGTTGCATGATAAACAAACACTTATTTTTATCATTATTCTCTCTCAAAGATGATGCATAATTTTCTTGCTGCAACTTGTCACTGTGAATATCATTCTTCTTATCAAAACAATGGGCTACAATATGATATGTTTTTCCATAGTAATGGAAAAAAATACCAAAATTGCTAAAACCTCTATTTTACTGTCCACCTCTTCCTCCTAGAGCTTCCTTTGCCTATTGAATTACCATGGCCTCTCAAAATATGCATGTCACCCAAACTATTGATTTAACATGTTTTGATGGTTACTACTAGCATGACCTATACAATGGCTTCTTCAAAAGGATGTACCATGTCCCCTTCTTGAACTTGAGTAAAATACTTGGATCTATTTGCTAGTTCTTTCAGATGATTCATCCTGCATATTGATCTCTTTAATGATCATGGGAGAGACCAACTCATTAAAATTAGAAAACGGCTTTTGTACGTACATAAAAGTAATAAAACATTTCTAGACCTTCTCATTATTAAGGCTACCCAAAGTAGATGAAACCAAATCATCATCATTTGACATTGCATAAATAGCTGCTAAGGCATTTGCAATGCTTTTGACCTACAAAACATACTCATTTATAGATATCTTTCCTTTCTTAGAGGTATTTATATTGAAAATATATTCTCAAAGGTTATGCAAGTTGCATGTGAGGTTTCTACGTTTCTAATATATCCCAGCATAATGTTATCAATGATTACAAACAATCGATATAATACATTCTTGTCTTTTGTAATCCATTCATTCCGCATTTAATTTTTATGCAGTCAGAGGATTTCCTATTCAAATTTTAGGGGTCTTAGGATAAAGTTGGAGGCTTAGGAGTTAGAGAAGCGCTAAAACCTTCGTTACTTTTTTCTCCAGCCTTTTTTTCTCTCTCCCTTTTCAAAACTACCATGGCTTCCATACCCAAGAACTCTCAAGGTATTCACTTTCACTCCTCCAAGATATTAGCCACCTCTTGCACTTGGTCCCCTTGCATTTCGAGCTTCTTATTGAGTAGTATCTTGCCTAGTTTCAACCCTATGTAGCCCTCTAGAGAGCCCCTGCAAATTGTGGTGCAATTTGTATTGAATATTGGTGCCCTTCTAGCCCCCTTCAGTAACTCCCTGAAGCTCATATCGGCCATGGCCTACTGACTCTTGGACATCCATTTAGCACTTCTCCTCCCCCCTTTGATGCTCCTTGCTCTTGGAGCAAACCTTAGAAGATTGACAACAGTTGGACAGTTGAGGCAGCCATAGATTCTTTATCTGGAGCTCCTCTAGTCATTAAAGCTCAGTCCAAGCTCTCCAACCTATGAAATCTCAGTCCTCCTTAGGAGCTCCTTTAGTCGTTCTTGGCTACAATTACACGGATTGAAGACATGGAGCCCAACATGCAAAGATTTCTTATGGAAAGCCATGAAAGCTCCACTTGAAGCTTTCAACTTTTGAAGAGAAAGCTTAGGATCAACCACTGGAGTCCTCACCATCAGTGCAAGCATCAAACTCTTGAAGATTATACCCATTGAAGGTGTTTTGCATCCCCAAGTTGGCTTAATGGAGGACTTGAGCATTTGTTGAATCATACTTTATGCATATACTTCAGTCATTGAAGAGATATATAATTCAACCTTAGTATCTCATTGTAATCCACTTGTTGAGCTTAGTCCTTTTGTTGGAGAGATTAAGGGTGCATATTGCCTTTTAAGTGCAGTCCTTCATTTGATGCATGCTATCCACATTGAATCAATAGCTTGTTTGCTTTCCATTTGCATTCCAATGCACCGTGTCAACTCTACTCAATTGGTTATTGCTTACCCTAACATTTATCTTATCATGTGTGCATTTAATTGATCCCAAGAGAGTAATAAGCCATTGTAAAAGGCTAAGTGGTAGTTCATGAGTCACTAGATTGCCAAGGTAAGCCCTCCACCCAAGCTCTTGTCCAATTCTTGCATCTCATGAAAAGGCCCAATGTTTATTTTTCCAATGCATCTCATGCTGGTTGAATAATTAAAAATGTCTACCATATGTACTCTGACTAAGGAAAAAGGCCGATGACAGGCGACATGGTAAGCCAAAAGAGATGTGACTCACCCTTGCCCCTTAAGCACTTGAAGGGGGTGCACAACCTAGCCCGAGGGAAACTTTTCCTACCTCTCAGTGATTCGGAGTGCGATACTTGTATGCAGGTGTAAGTATACTCCCCGATCACCCCATTCCTAATGAGATACTCCCTAACATGAGGCACTTTCGTTGATTAAGATACCCATGAACTTGACATGTATGTATTAATGAAAGATGTATGACACTGAAGCATTCCTATGTAGTAATGGCAAAGAAAACTAATGCTTAGACATACTTGAGATCATGCTTAGCATGTGATGGATATTGATCACTATGATGCTTAGGCTCCTCAGTCCATGAGCTACTCATACAATGCGTATTTGAACCGTGACAAGTGGTGTTTTAGTTGTAGGCATTTATAAGAATAATCACAGAAAGCTTACCCTAGTAAAGTTTTTATTGCATTTGGGAGTAAACCCTATAGCTCATCTGAAAGAGGGAATTACCCTTTGATTTGAATAAAAAATCTCCCCAATTGGAGCTATGGTCTAAAAGATATGGCCATTTTTTTGCATTAAGGTCACTGTGGACAAGGTGCATATCACTCTATGATAGCACAAAGATTCAATTATAGAAGTCTCTAATCATTTTTGTCACAAATATTCATAGCTAATCTTGAAGAGGGCTTTGTACCCTTCGATTTGAATCAAAAGTCTCCTCGATTGGAGTTCTTTACTAGAAGTTACACCCATTCTGCTAACGGTGAGTCCTATGGACTGCACTTAGATGGCAAGAGAGAAAGGCAAAGGCAAGGCCCATGAGGAGGTCTAGAGGGAGATTAGAGACTCTCAGCTTCAATGAATGAGGAATCCAGCTTGGTATAAGATTATGATGGTGAGATGTAGGAGGAAGTACCCAATATGGATCCTTATAGTGTGCTCAATCACACCCTTGCTTAGTGTGAATGTGCCACATGGAAAGACACAATGACATGGTTGCTAATCATCATCAGATGCTCTCAAAAATTGATCTTGCGATCAAGAAAATTTCCCTATCCAACTCTCAAACTCAATAGAGCTTGGAAGACCTCACCACTCTTATTGCGCTGTTAATCCATGACCTTGGCACAATATAAGGAAAATGAGTCTAAGCACAAATCACGATGACCACCACTATTGAACCTACTTCATGGTTCATAGGGTATTCTTAGAGCTAAGGGTATTCCCTCTCCTTCCACACTTGAGATTGACAAACCCTCCCATAGTCAGGAGGAGCCTCTCTTGAGCTCTCCCATCATCCATGTAGCTAATCCCCTCGTGAGAACCCTGCCCCACACTAGCACAAGCTCCCCCACTCTCCTTAGAAGCCCCAATGGGACTTATCCAACTCAGCCCCATAATGGACAGCATGGTATTAATGGCCAGTATGGTAGCATGGCTATCAAGGGCAGCATGGGTTTAGTGCACAACATGGCATGTATGGAAAGCATGGTATGTATGGGCAACATGGTATACATGGATAGCAAGGCTATCATGGGCAACAAGGCCCCAATGAGCACCATGACAAGATCAATCTTACCAATTACAATGGGCAATCACCATCCCCATTGGACTTGGAAGAATGAACTTCCAAATTGGAGTCATACTTTAATATTTACCCACTCACTAATGATGTAAAAAAATTATTTGACTCTCTCTATCTAGAGGGATTTGCCCACATATGATGGTGCTACATCAGCTGTGAGAATCATCATTTTGTTGATTGGGATGACTTTAAGATGCATAAGGTTCAATTTTTTGTATCCCTATTGGAAAAAGAGAGGTTGGCAAGATGATGGTATCAACTTGACCAATGTAATCTCATAGTGCAAGAGCATACAAATTAGTTCATGACTTGACCATGTATGTTGAGAGTTGTTACTGATGATACAAAATTGCACAAGTACATCTTTGGGTTAGAACCTAGCTTGTTGGCTAATGTAATGGCTCAAAATCCTCCTATCTTATTCGATGTAATTGAATTGGTTGAAAGATATGCAAAGAAGTACCATAAAAATGAGAATTTTTAGCAAGGTTTTTGGATATCCCGCACCCCACAACCCCATGCCTAGTAGCAACCCCAAAATCCTACTTATCCCCCCTTCCATATACTGAAAGAAGATAGGGTACTTTTGGGACAACACTTAGCTCTAATGGTGAGGGTGAATATATTGAAAATAGACCATGAACTCCATTAGCCTTGAGTGGTCCAAGTGATCACAAATTTATCTCCCCAGATGTTGTGAAGGAGTAGAAAGAAAAAGGCCTATGTTTTAAGTGTGGTGATAAGTACATGGCAGACCATGCTTCAAAATGCCCTTAGAAGGCAGTAAAGGTCAAAGTTCATAGTATGTATGTAATGGAAGATTGGCATAATGAGGAGGAGGAATTACATACCTTATATGTTGCAAATAAGCTTATGCATGCTGAAAATGAGGAGTATGTAGAGGACTTGGACCTGAAGTAGCTTTATGATTTCAAGGATGGGTTTCCCTTTGACCATGGTGGCTGTCCACCTTATGATCCCAACTAATTTGATCACCCCTATTACCCCCCCCCCCCCCCCCCCCCCCAGACTACCAATTTCCTTCTCTCCATCTCCATGAACGCATGGACTCTGACTCTAGGAGCCCCAGTACTCTACGTATTCAAGGAAGCATTAATGGAAAGTATGTGTTTATCCTAGTGGATCGTGGTAATACACATAGTTTGGTTGATAAATCAGCCATTGATCACTTGAAATGCACCCTTATGGAATCATTGCACCCCCTGAAATTTTAAATAGCAAATGGTAAAGAAAAAATCAATACACATATATGCTCCAAGGTTTCTCTATGCTTGGCTGAAAATTATGTGACATCAGTTGATCTAATTGCATTAGACATGGGCCCCATTAATGTTGTCTTGGGTTGTGACTTGTTGAAACACTTAGGTAAAATTGTTATGAACTTCTCTCAACTCTACATGGAATTCATGATGCATGGACAACTTATCCTCTTAGAGGGAGTTTGTAATAATGTTGATTTTAGCTCATTATAGCAAAGCAAGTCAAAAGGGAATTTAAGAAATGCTCATAGATCTTTGTCTTGCACTTGAATAAGGAAAATTTAGATCAGCCCTCTAAGGTATCTAAGAATTCAATCTTAAAAGCCTTACAAGAGGAGTATAACAATTTGTTTTTGATGCCTATGGTCCTTTCCCCTAAGAGGCAAGTGGACCATCCACTCCATCTAGAGCCCCATTCTAAGCAAGTGAACAAGCCACCTTACAAATTCTCCAAGTGTGAACATGAAAAAGTTGCAAAGTAAGTCATAAAGGTACTTGAGATGGGGTTTATTGAATTGAGTTCCCCCCCCCCCCCCCCCCCCCCCTTTATGCATCTCCAGTCCTACTAGTCAAGAAGAAAGATGGCCCATTTCGCATGTGTAATGACTACATGGACTTGAATTAGATTATAGTCAAGAAGTGGTATCCTATCCCGCGGATTGACGACTTGTTGGATGAGTTGAAAGGGGCATGGTATTTTGGTAAGATTGATTTGTGCTCTAGCTACCATTAGATATGCATACAGTAGGGTGATGAGATCAAAATGGCTTTTCGAATTGATCATGAGCTTTATCATTTTCTAGTGATGCCTTTTGGATCAACTAATGCCCTCACCACATTTCAAAGTCTCATGAATAAAATCTTACATCCCTTCATGTTCAAGTTTGTACTCGTATTCTTTGGTGACATTCTCATTTATAGAAAATCATAAGAGGGGCACTTAACACATATCAAAAGGGTATTTTATGTCTTGAGAGAGTATAGGCTATTTGCTAAGGAAAGTAAGTGCATCTTCATGCAAACATTAGTGGAGTACTTGGGACACATTGTTAGTGAAAATGGCATATAGGCTGACTCTAAAAAGATACAATGTGTTAAGGACTAGCCCACACCATCCAACATTACCTAATTACTTGGTTGTCTTAGTCTCTCTTTATTTTATGGATGCTTCATCAAGCATTATGCCACCATTGCAGCCCCTTTGATTAATCACTTAAAGAAGGAATCATTCTTTTGGGATGTTATTGCTGATCATAGCTTTAACCAATGCTTACTTCAGCCCCCATCCTCATGTGCCCTAACTTTTCAAAAGATTTTACCATTCAATGTGATGCTAGTGGCTGAGATATTGGTATTGTCTTGTTGTAAGTGCATGGTATGATTGCTTTTGAGAGATGTAAGCTTGATGAAAAGGAGATGTAAATGAATGTTTATAACCAAGAGATGTTGGCCATCCTTTATGATGTTAAGAAATGGCACCATTACCTACATGGGTGTTGGTTTAGAGTAAAGAGTGACCATCGAGTCCTCCAATACTTCTTGACTCAGTCTACTTTAACTCTTAAGCAGAGGAGATGGGTGGCAACTTTGCAAAATTATGATTTTGACATCTCCCACACTAGGGGCAAAGATAATATAGTGGATGATTCACTATCATGGATGTGGGCATGCACAATGTCTGCCATTTTAGAGTTGCATAATGAATGGATTGAGGAGCTTCAAGAGGCATTTTCGATGAATGAGAATTTCAACCACATCCGTGATAGTGAATCGGCCACACTAATGAATGTGGACATGTACAGTGTCTTCAATTTTAGAGTTGCATAGTGATTGGATTAAGGAGCTTCAGGAGGCCTATTTGCTGAATGAGAACTTCAACCACATATTTCAAAAATTACACCATAGTATAATGGATAAAAACTCCCAATATCAACTCAAAAATGGCCTTATCTGGTCCCATAACAAGATTGTTATCCCCTACACTTCTCCCTTCACACAGAAGTTCATGGAAGAGATGCATTCTTGTCGCACTACACTGGTCATTTGGGTATTTTCAAAACACTCAAAGGGCCTATGGAGGGATGTTAGGGATTTTGTGACCAGTTGTGTCCCATGCCAACAAAATAAGAACAACATGCTTAGACCCGCTGGTCTCTTGCATCCCCTGCCTATTCTTGAAGGAAAATGGACACATATCACTATGTATTTCATTAGTGGACTATAAGTCACTAAGAAAGGATGGATATATATATATATATATATGATAGTTGACCACCTCACTATGGCTGTCACTTCACCCCAACTAAGACTTAGTAAATAACATCTCAAGTAGCCACTCAGTTTATGGAGTATGTGTTTGAGTTGTATGGGTTATCGCAAGTCATATTGCATAATCGGGATACCACATTTATAAGTAACTTTTGGCACATAGTTTTCACATCTATGGGCACCAAGCTTGCTCCATCCACCATATACCACCCACAGACTGATGGTTAGACCAAAAGAGTAAATAAATAGCTTGAATCTAAATCACTTTTGCTATGATGTACAACACAGTTGGGATATGTAGCTCCACTTGGTTGAATTTGCATATAATAACTTCACTCACTTTAGCATGGGGGTCTTTTCTTTTGAGACACTATATGGATATACGGTTCCCCTCCTTATGGTCCTGCTCAATGACAAGATCAACCCCCAAAGTAAAGAGGAGCTAGAGCACATGCATGCCCTAATTCAGTAATGTAAAGTGAATCTTCAGAAGGGACAAGATCACATGAATATTTATACTAATGAGAAAAGAAGGCATTTGGAATTCCAAGAGGGAGAGCTAGTTTTCTTGAAAGTATCTAAGTTGTGTTACTCCACTCTCAAGGAGGGTAGCAGTAACAAGCTAGCCCATTGTTTCTATGGTTCCTACTAGATCCTTAAGAGAGTTGGTGACTTGGCTTATTGGTTAGAGCTTCCAAATATCACCAAGATTCACAATGTGTTTCATGTCAATTAGTCGAATCCCTTCATTGGCACCTTAGTGGACTATGTGGAAGAGCTACCTCCCATAGACGAAGAAGGCATCATTCAGTATATCCTTGAGGCAATCATTGGGCAATGAGATAAATACTTAAGATCTTGATCCATCAAGGAATACCACATAAAATGGCAAGGCCTACCCCTAGAAGAAACCTCTTAGGGCCCAGCCACTATCGTGGAAGAGTTTCCTCATCTCTGAGAGGCCCTATGGACTGAAGACTAGATGGATATGCATCATTTTGATCCAACAATGCCTGCAAACTACACATTGTTTTAGAACTATTTTGTACTTGCATTAATTATACTCATGTGCTTTATCATATGGGCTAAAAGTGCTCATCATAACCTCCATTTTGACATGCTGCATACTCCATTTGGAGTTTTGCAAGATATTAGCAAGAAGGACTTAGTTGTAGCTACTAAGATGTCCACCACTTGAGGGGATGGAATGTTATTCATGGTGACTCAACTTATAATCAAGTGTTTCACATGTTAAAAGGGGAAACAAAGGAAAGGCTCTATTATTTCAACAAAAGATGAGAATGGCAAAATGGTCAAGGATGAAGAAGATTTTTAAAAGATTTTTACAAGGCACCTCTCTACTATGATTGGAACACCTATTGAAGTTGTTGAGGGATATCATGAGAGGCTGGACATTGCTAGACCCTATAAAAGCTTCTTTTCCAACTATATATTCTTTCCTTTTGGATAGATCATTTAAAAAAGTCAATATCGCTTATACATTGTGAGAAAGGAGTCCTGGGCATTTTTGTCTTCTAAATATGTTAAATGCCCCACATTACTCAATTTCAAAAGCAATGGCTTTAAGGATTAAGTTTATTTTCCCCTCATATCCTTAGTAAGCAACAACATGCCATGTATTTAGCTAGGAAAATATATACCCTAAATCTCCTTTTTGGCATAGATTGGACAATGGATTGGGAGGTTTCTATCTCATCTTGGATTTATATAAAGATTATGATAGAGCTAATTGGGATTTCACCTTTGGAAAAACTTTTCATTTCATGCTCTAGTACTTGCTCTCTAATGCTTCTACAATTACTAATACAAATGGATACTACACAAAACCTTTTGAGCTCAAAAGGTCAATTCAACATAGATGTCTAATTAGCCTTATTTTTGTTTGCTTTAATCATGCAATCACTGCTAGATCACATTGGTTAAAAGGTCCAATTAGGATTAATGAAATGTATCCCCCTCCTAGATGGCCAGATATTTACAACTTGCAAACAACAATTCCAACTTTTGTCAGTACTCAACCCGATTCTATTATGGAGCTCATGTGCACGTACAAAGAATTTGCCATTATGTTTGGATCGGTGATTAGCACTATAAGAGATGAAGGAAATTTTGTCACTAGATTCCAATGTGCTTATGAAAAATTATTGGCATTAATATATGCATGAGTATGGTTGCCAAAAAAAGTTATTGATATTTCCATAGGTGTATATCAGCTAACTAAAAAATTTCACAGATAGTTATACTAATGTATATATCAATGACTATTTTAACATTGGTAAGAAATACTTATAAGTGAGACCTTTGTTTTTTAAATGCGATTGAGCTTAGAGGTAGTTCTCAAAGCCTAGTTCTTTTGTTTTTATTTCACTTTCTTATGTGATTTAGGGTAATTTCTTACATCTCTACGTAATGTCATTTAGGCAAAGGATTTTGTTGTTTTTTAAAGGGTTTGCTTTGATGTTAGGTTTATTAGAGTAGAGTAGAGTAGTTTATTATCGTCCACAGACGGCCAAATTATGACCCATGGGACCTTTCCAAATATACAATGATTCTCCTTCCCCATGGTAGGAAAAGGGTAACTACGGTGAAAGAATGATCTATGCAGCGTGGTTCTCCCGAGAGAGAGAGAGAGAGAGAGAGAGAGAGAGAGAGAGAGAGAGAGAGAGAGAGAGAGAGAGAGAGAGAGAGAGAGAGAGAGAGAGAGAGAGAGAGAGAGAGAGAGAGAGAGGCATGAGAAATAATCTCATAGGGCATTTACGATATAAATTGGAGGAAAGCTAGCTTTGACTACAAAGAGTGAGTTTACATCTTCATCAGGCATATGCTAGATGTGCTAACTAATTACAAAGTCATTAATGAATTATTAATTATGTAAGAATTATTAGTTAACTTTGAAATTAAAAAGTAAAGATGTAAAGGTGAGAGGGAGAGAGAGAGGAGAGTAAAGAGTAGAGAAAGCGTAAACAAAGAGTAGAGAGTATGAATGCTCTTATTTATCCTAAAATAGAAACTCCCCCCAAAAGAGTATCTAAAACGTGCTTCAAAGGTACAACAACACATTAAGAGTTCCTCGTGGTGACCATGTTCATGAATTTTTTAAAATCCTTTTAGAAAGCTAGGAAAATCAAAGGCTTCTCTAAAACAACGAGGTATGTTCAAAGGCAATAGAATATGAGAGGTGGAGATGTGCATACCTCAACAAAAAGAAACCCAAGAATGTATGCATTCACCAAGAGAAGATATTCTTGTAAGAGAGGTAAAGCTAGAATACCTAGTGTCAAACTTACCTCAATATAGTCAAAAATATGCTCACCTAAGAAACCAACCATAGTGCCAAGTCCTCCCTCAAGTCTACGCTTAATATGCTCCTCTAAGAAGCTAACCATAGTGCGAAGTCCTCCCTCAATTACTTGTTTGATGCACACCCCACAGGTACCTGAGAAAGGACTTGATGATGTACTCAACTCCTTGAGTGAGCTTGTCAAGCTTCATTATATCACATATTTTCTTCTCTTACAAAAGGGTCTTCTCTTAATGTACGTGTATATTCTAAAGTTTTTTTTCTTGCAAAGGATCTTTCCTTCATGTGGTAGACTCTCAAAGGGTTCTATATATGTGTGTGTATCACATGCATCCAAAGCCTATTTATTTATATCCTTATTTGTGAATTTTTCTTGAATAGAATACAACCCTTTTTTATTCAACCTATAAGTAGCCCCTTTGTATGACACCATTCTGTATGTAAAAAATATATAAATTTTATGTTTTTAGAACATCTTATTTTGAACTCACGTGAGATATACATATATTCATCAGTGACCCCCCCAGTTCAAGGCTAATTAAGACGATGTGAAGAGCTATCCTAAATAGGATTGTTAGGTGATTTTATGGAATCGAACTTTAATGCAAATACAGGGGTAGATGCTCCCAACAAGCCACACACAGAGAGAGAGAGAGAGAGAGAGAGAGAGAGAGAGAGAGAGAGAGAGAGAGAGAGAGAGAGAGAGAGAGAGAGAGAGAGAGAGAGAGAGAGAGAGAGAGAGAGAGAGAGAGAGAACACTAACTATACTAATTTATTTATTTTTACAAGTTACAACTAGCACTTGCCACTATGAGATATTGGGTGATAGATGAGGAGATGCAAAGCTTTATAAAGGCATAGACCTTGAGACCACAAAGATTATGTGAGATAGCATAACAATCCTTGTGATGATCAATGTCATGTGCAATATCAAAGTAGGTAGCTCATATTGTGTATAGAGCTAATGCACTTGTAGTCATCACTCCCAAAGTTCAATTCTTATAGCTATGTAGACTGCAACATAGTGGAAGCAATGACACTATCTTGCCATTATAGCCATGACCCTTAGCTTAGCAAACTCCTCTCCCCCAATTATCATAGGCCTAACATCCAATCACTCCCTCCTGTAATGAATGAGATTGAGAGGAGGGAGGAGAATGAGTAGAAGAGAGAGAAAGAGAGGAAGAAGGGAGAGAAATACTAAAAGAGGAGAGAGAAAGACAAGAAAGAAGGGGGAAAGAGGAAGGAAACCACCATGGAAGGTGAAGAGTCAGTTCTTGATTATACGTGGATACCCTAAATTGGGTCTCTTACACCTTTTATACCTTGGTTAGTGTGACTGGGTATCTAACCCTTAGTTCCCATACACCCCACTCATTACATTCCATCTCGACCCCAAAAGTTTTTTCCCTCAAAATGAAAAGACAACTGGAGGGACTTGTTAGAGTGGCTAGTGAGTGGGCTTATAGGTTACTATTCCGATCGGCCTTACAATGAGAATATCGGATGGGGGAGGGGCATGTATCCAAGGTGAATTGGGGCAGAGAGTAAGGTATGGCTAACATGCATGTCGTTGGCATGGTCACAAGGAAACAATGCCACCAATTCATTTTAACTAAGGGCATAAGGAACTATGGATAACATATTGTCTACCATAGGCCTGCTAAGGTAAAATTATCATAGATTTTGATGGCCATGCAAAACATTTTTTTGCTCAAAAAGGGTACGTTCATCTTGATTTTGTTTTGGGCGGGGGGGGGGGGGGGGGGGGGGGGGGGGGGAGGGACATGTGAGTCTACATGTCACTAGTGCTGGTCAAAGTTCAAAACAATATCAGATAGTAGAAAACATTGAAGTGCAAAGGGCATCTACTTGCCACCGCCACATGCATATATACAACCTAGTCAAGATCCCCACCTCATACTATCCTTATGATTATTATTCCAAGTAAGTACCATTATCTAAAAGCTGAATTACATTACTTAATCCTAGTTGAAATTTGAGTGATTGGCCACTAAGTCCTTTTAGTCTCTATCATTCAACCTTTCCCATGTGACTCGTCTCATTGATCATTTATCAAATTTTAATTTCCACAAAGTGAAGTCCCTTTGGGGTCCCTTCCTTGTCAATTTTTCTTCCAATCAATTCCCACCATCTTGCTCTATACCGTAAGACAAGGGGGGCATAGATTGAAAATACATTCAATGGTCCACCATCAAATTCCAAACTAATGGCCTAGGATGTTACCTTGATCATCATTGTATGGTGAAGAAGGAATAAGGGTGTGATTTTGCTACAATCAACATGCCAGCCACCCTCTACTTTGAGAATGATTGAATGCTATGAAACCCTATTATTCTATATTGATAACTACATCTGCTTCTAATTTTTTTTCCTATAGACATAAAACTTTTGCCTTACATCTTCAATTTGAAGTTATGCAAATGTTCCTTCTATTGTTTTAGCACCTGCACTTGGTGTTCCAAGTAATTGAGGCCAACTTCCTGATGAAGACTCTCTCCACACTATGTTGTAGTTCACAAATTGGGGTCTAGATCTTTGTGTGATGCATAAATATTTGTGAATTCTTAAAATACCCTTCTAGGAAGCTTCTTACGGGAGGCATTGACAAGCTTTGAATTAGAGTCATGATTGGATCCCTTGCCTCCCTTACTAGTATTGGTAGAGGTTCTATTTAGTGAGCTCCTACCCTTTATTACTCCCCTTGTAATTTCTTCCTTTATCCTACCAGTTTTGTGGCTTCACACTACCTTTAGGCTTCTGTGCTTCCTTCTACATAATACCCAACCTTGACCTTATTATCTATCTCCTCCTTACTCTCAGGTCGTTGTTGCCCCTTTCTTTTGTTGGGGCATGCTCTAACAAAATCCCCTAATTGATGCCATAAATGGTAGGTGTTTGGGAAGGGTGCAAACTTAACCTCATAAATGACTTCAAATATCTTATTCTCATGCAATTCAAAGATCTTTGGGATTTTGACTCGTTGGTCCTAGAGGATGCACACCTTCCTTTTTCCTTGGGATTGAAGATGAGAATAGGAACATAAAGTGCTCTTGTTAGTGAAGAAGAAATGCTTTGAATCTAAATTTTTAAGATCATGTGCAGATTTGGAAAAAGAAAACCAAATGGGACATTGATCAAAACATCCGCTATAGAAAATCTGGTAGTCTACTTGGGGGTGCACCTTATAAAACATGTAAGATACCACGTGAGTTCAAAAGGAAGCAAGTTTGATATAGTAAAAGGGATCATTTTATGGCCTTATAACATGTAAAGAAAGCGTATTTCTTAATATCCTTTGAATGCATGTTATACATATGATTTCTTATAGGTGTACCCCCCTAAGGTAGTCTAAGGGTGATAGTGAACCAAGTTATCTTTAAATCCCATTGAACATGAGGGAACCCAATCTTGTTCCTTTCATGATGAAAGAAGCACCTACTAAAAGCCCTTGCATATGAATCTTGGGTAGACCATAAATTAAACTCATTATTTGAGGAAATACATCCCATGGAAAAAAGCAATAAGCTAGCAATAGAAAAATCATAGTACCTACTCTAAATAGCATATGTAGATAATAACTCATTAGCCTCATGCACCCTTTTTTGACCTTAAAGATCTTGCTTCTTTGCTTGATTGAGCCTTTTTATACAAACAAGTAGGGCCTTCATGAAAACTTGCAAGTGGATCCCTTTAACCTTGGTAAGGTCATCATAACTCTCTACCTCTATTGCTCGGGTAAGTTACTCATGAATATATGTGTGCATCACGTGGGTTCAAAAAAATGTATTTTTAAAATACTATTTTTATACATTTTTGACATACAAAAGGGTGTAATATAAAGGTGTTATTTATAGATTGAATAGAAAATGGTATTTTTTAATTCAAGAAAAATTCAATAATAAAAGATATTTATAAATGAGCCTTGAACACATGTGATATAGAGAATATACATATAGTAACTTCCCCGAGCTCTATTGTCCCATCTTCACTTGCTTTTTACACCTTCTAATTCACACTTGTGTCTTACACTTGCTCCTCTATAGCTTGTTTGCTTTGCATGCAAGATGGTTGCCACGTACTTGGCATTCTCATTAGGTACATCTCGATGAATAGTGTTCCTGCTATTTTCCTTGAACTCAGAGTTTCTTTTTGCATGCTCTTGTTTATGAAATAGACTTTGGTTCACACATTAAATTACCACTAAATCCCAAATTAAATGAAGCAACCAAAAGTTCCAATGGATGTCTCATAGTTTTTAATTCAAAAAATGATGCTTTTGTTGATATATACATAGTTAAGATGTGCCTTTTCCTTTGAATGATAGACTAACATGGATTTTGAAAGTAACATAATCTAAAACCATATATGAAGTGTACTTTAATGTCAACCCAATCACAAAATCCATGTGTTCATGTTATAGAGGAATATACAACAATGTACTAGTTAATACTTGTCAAAACTATATTATCCTAAGGTGATCTTCAAGTGTGAATTTAGTGTCATTCTTAGGGCACACACTTGAAAAAACATGATTTTCAAGGCTTTACACTTTTTCTTTGACAATTTCCCCATGTTTCATTGCACAAATTTTTAAGTCTCGTTCATATTCAAATAATGTGTTCATGTAAAGTTGCATCCTAGAAAAGGACTTTTAGTGGCAACTAAAGGTGAGAGAGCAAAATGAAGGAGGAAATTAGAAGATAAAATAAGAAAGTGACAAAGTATGATGCCTCCTTTGATTGGCTCGGGCTACCCTTGAAAACCTTTTCCAGATATAATTAGTTGAGGCGTCTTACCCTTGATGGGATATATTTGGACAGACTCAAGTGTATTATTATGTATGCAAAATTGGTGGTCAAATGCATGTAATTTATTATCAAAGGATTCCATGGATTTGAGTAAACACTTTCATACATTGTAGTAAGATGAATGTTAAATTTTTGCTCTTGCTAAGTGTAGCAAATCTATGCCTTCCTTTTTACATGAAAAGTTCAGCTTGATTTGGCACATGGTGATTTCAGAAGAATATTTTAGAACAAATTATTGGGTACTTGAGTTCAAGTTACTATTCACTACACAACTTTGAACAAGTTTAGAAAGAGTAACAAACATAGCTTAAAAGGAGTTGTGATGTCTCTTTCAAAAGAAAAGGCTATAGGTTCCTTTATGTTTGCACGTTGTAGGTCAATCAATGATATGCCAATTGTATCTCTTCTTCCTTTGGGGTAATGCTTTGTTACATTCATGAGGGTCACATTTCACGACTTCAAGGTCTAACAGACTTTGAGGAAATACTTCTCATAATTGCTATCAAATTATGAGTAAACACATGTAACCATAGGTTTCGAATAACGGTATGCTAAAGTATGAAATTAATTGGGACTTTATGCAATCTCACATGTCACATTGGTTCATGTTCCAAACTACATTGTGACTAAGATGTAGGTTGAAACTTCTCTTCTATGGTACATTTGGGCAAATAATGTCATTAAGACTTCTAATATCATATGTTATTGTCCATAGCATGGTCAAATATACTTAAAGGAGCATAAATTTTGGTCACTTACACATATCAAATGTGTATCAATTCATGTTCTATGGCTATAAAGAAAATCCAAGGAATCATCATCAACCAAATAAAATCATCATCAACCATCTTGATGATGACTAGTGATGATTTTGAATAGTTTTAAAGGATTTATCGAAGCAAGAGAAGGATAGTTGAAGAGAGCATGGAGTATGGCCGGTTTGAGCGAACGAAGTAGCTCAAGTTACGCCACCCACCCATACCAGCCTTGCTACAGAGGATCCTTTTTTGAAAAATAATGTGGTGCCTTTCAACACGATTATCTTATTTTGACTAAAGCTCATTGGCCTAAAGGCCAGCAAGTATTGCTCACTCGAAGGTAAAAGAGCCCCTAGGGTCGCCCCCACAATTGGATGGCTGCTCATGGGGTGCTCTTGAGAATTCTCAGTGTCCAAGTTCACAGCAAGTCGATTGATGTGGGGGCCTAGCCTTCTTCCTTTGACTTATGAAGGTAGTTCCTTTGGTGTGAATGCAAAGAAGAAAGGGAGAGGGTGGAGGCCTCATGTGCATAATGCAGCATGATTGATGATTGGCATGTGAGAAGCCCTAGTGGGAAAGGGAAGCATAAGAAAGGGAGTGGAAGGAATTGGAATGTGAGAGAAGGCCTAGCTAGTGTGAGAAGGAAGCAAAGGAGGGGGATGGGTAAAGAGTAAAAGGAAGGGGCTAAAGTAATAAAAGGGAAGAGAGGGAAATCATAGGGTGGCGAGCAAGGGGAACATTAGGACAGAAAAGAGCCAAAAGTCCGACAGAAAGGCATGCAGGGGGGGGGGGGGAGAGGCATGCATTATTATTACCTGTAGGTATATATATATGTGCATATGTCTGATGTACAGAGAGAGAGAGAGAGAGAGAGTGCTTTCCCGCGAATGCGTCTCTGTCCGCCTCAGACAGCGGCCACCTACCTCTCACTCAGATACATTTCTGTGACACGTGTCTTTGCTGACGAGTGCTTGTGCAGCTGTGAGAGCACTCAGAGAGAGGAACTCGTCACCATCAGTACTACTAGTCCATCACAAAGAACATGTCTTCGTCACCGCCAAGTAAACATCCTCTCTGCCTAACCTTAGCTTAACAACTAAGGACTGACTAGGGCCTAGACAAACTCCACATAGCTCACATGGAATAGAGTAATCTATAATCTATAATATACCTATATTATCTATAATATATGCTTTCATTAGCTAATATACAAATATACCCCATCGCAAGGCCGAGTCTCTCCCCACCAAGCATGGGCTAGTGGAAGGTCTCATGAGGAGGCCCGGGGCACCGAGTATGTACCTCCTACCTTGATACGTTTGTAGTTTCTTCATGTTGGCTTTTCTTTCTTTGCCAAGTAGTAGTCTTTTCCATGGTTTTAAGAATGTGGCTATAGCTATCATCCACCGCCTCCTTGAAGATCCTCAAACTCTTTAGTAGGCCTTGGAGTCAGAGTTTCATCATTCCTTAGTAATAGCTCAAAGTTGCAACACAACAATGGTGGACAATTATCTCCCCAATCTTGCAACAATGTGTCGAGTGGTTGGTAAGGACCTCACTAATTTTTGCAAGCCACTACCCCTGTTTGTTAAATTGAAGAAATTGAAGAGGTAAGTGGCATGCCCTATGTCATCTTGACAAATAAGAAAGAAAAGGAGAAAGAGAAAGTAGAGAAAGAGAAATACTAGAAAGATAAAGGAAAAAGTGTTCATATCAAAACTTATAGCTCTTCATATTAAAATATGTTTAGGAAGATTTACCAATATAAAACATCGACATGGTGTAGTGCTTTGCATGACCTAGTCATAGAGCATCTAGTTTCTATTTTATCTAAGAGAGATTGCCTTCCCTATTTACCCCCATGTTCACAAAAAAAAAGAGGTTAATGTTCAGCGAAGTGTCACATTTGAAAAGAAAGACCTTAAAGTTATTGGAGATAAGGTTTTTAATTTAAAATTATATTGCCATTTCAGTAATATATTGCTATCATGAAAACTACAAAATTTTATGAAAAAGCATACAAATTCTCAAGGTGGAAGCTTTTTACACCAGTTTGCCTTGTAAAATGAAAACAATACATGAGTAGGCATAAATACAAAGCTAATCATCAATGTAGGTAATCTTAAAATTGTCTATACATGATTCATTTCATTACACAACCTTCTTGTGTAATATATACATTTGACTAATTAAGCCTTATTCTTTTAAATTTTCTTATCTTCATGGCCCTTCTAAGCTAATTGTCAATTGTCATGGTCCTTCTAAGCTACTGGTTAGTTATCAAAGTACAATCACAAATTCTTGCATATGCGTGAGTATGAAATGCTTACTACAATGTCTAAATCACATAACATTTTGCAAAAAGCTTAATTTGTCAGCATGTAGAAGTTGTTTTTGGCATGTTTCGAAGGTTTGCACCACAAAACATGATTACGAGGTTAGTAAGTAAAACTCATATTTGACACATTCCATGTTCGTGAATGTGATCTTCAAAAAATTGGATTTTGTACTACATGTCTTGAAAATAGTTCAATGATTGGTTGAGGTAATTTGTTTGTTACTAAGCAATGATAAGTCCACATACTTCAACTCCAACCCCACAAGCATTGGGTGGTCATGTTTCAATGAGTTGGAAGATTCTTTGAGTTCTCTCTTATTATTGTCTTGCTGATCTTGAGCATTATTAAGCTTTAACTTGATTACAAAAATCATCAAATGCATCATGAAAGCTACACTTTTTACAATAATCTATTTAATCATTGATTTTGATACCTTCATTCGAACTTGACACCCTCTTCATGGTAACTTATGCAAGTACAACTATTGAGAATGTAGGTCTCTTTAGAAATTCATTGCCCTTTTTCTTTACATAAGTGCATGTCTTGTATGTATGTAAGTGCAAATGTTGAGAAGGTAGAGTTGAGAATGTTTTGCCATTAGTATTTATGAAGAATTGAGGTTTAATGCAAATAAATTGCAAAGCCTTCGAAAGGTTTACATGTACCTACGTGTAATCTCATCCAAACATACCTTCAAAAAGTTATGCTAAAGGTTTTTATATTTTCTACCAAAAAAGTTTTCATGAACATTGGCTAACATTCTCTTTGCATACATAAATGTCTTGTATGTAGGATCATACTAACATTCTTGTAACATGAAAATGTATTAAATTTTGATTGACTTGATTTGCCAAAAGGCCTTTGTTCAAGATTCTCATATTTAATTTTCAAACATATTATTGTCAAAGCATAGACGTGATGAAAATTTTTGAGGTTGGGTCCTTTGCAAGGTTGGGTCTTTGGGAGGCAATATGTGTTATTGACTTACAAACATTGTCTTTCAAACTTTATTGACATCTCATTGACATTAGAGATTATTTGCCAACTACTTGACTAATATAAATCAAACGAGAAGGATGGCCAACACACTTTATGGTGTATTTACGATCCTTTAAAAAGTTGCAAAATGTACACCCATTGGAATAGTGCACACATATTCTAGTTCGTAGTCTAAGTTTCCCAATTGAAAATGAAAATGTTTGGTTATAATTCAAGTGCCCCTTAAATTTCCAGCTCAAAATTTGAGCATTTTAATTACAAATCTTGGCAAGTTGTGTAATTTTAGTGTAAAACCTAGTTGCCTAAAATTTTGAGCACTATATTGCAAGTTATGGAAAGCGGTATAATGGCCTTTGCCTTAATATGGCTTAGAAGTTCAATTAAAGTGATGCAAGTTTTTTCAAAAGTCCATGTAAGAAAAGAAATCATGTATTGCTTATGTGGCCATTTTCTATCGGTATACTCATAAGTTACACAAAGCCTCATTGTCATACTAGTTGTTTGAAAATCAATAAGTAACAAAACAAGGCGCGTGTATGCATACATTATATACTAGCTCTCCCATATGTATGGGACAATAGGAGCTATAGGATAAGAACATAACTTGCAAGGGTTTGATCACTAAAAGCAATGAGCACCACTACACATTAGGAATTATCTCCACCATCCCTATCAATAGTCATCATTCTTATTATATTTTCTTGGATAATCTTCATGAGATTAGGTCTCTAGAAATAAAAAATGGGCTAGTTACAATTGTAATTTATGGTCTACCTCATCAATTACATACTTAGATAAGATGTCAACCTATTGTAGCTAATCAATTACATTTGTAGAGACAATCTTTCCCCTTTTTTTGCATGGAAAGAATGGTGACAATAGTGGCGTTGCGATATCAATCAAGGTAGGAGGTGAAGCATTTGTAGTCGTTTTGGTCTATGCATCTAATATTTCAGTAGTTAAAGCTAGGCAACGAGAGACAATTGGGAATAACATGTAGTATATGATCACACTATTAGTGAGTGACTAGAATATGACATACTTGGATGGGGATAGGTTGCACATTGGCAATGGCATGATGATTATGGAGGAGCGTGATGTTCGGGATGACCTTTCTGCACTCATGACCCCATGGATTTTGCATTGATGAGTCAAAGTGGTCATGCAACATTCCATACTTGGCATGGACCAGATCTGTGCAAGCCATGGTGGCTGCCTACTTGGTGGACAAGCAAGACTCAAGAGCCTATGCAAGATAACACCTCTAATCATGTAGTAATATTGGGTATGATGTATCTCATAGCATCAAGTAAAACTTCCAAATTTAATAACTTCTTTCTTGATAACCCTAGCTTTGTTAGAACAATAAAAATGTCATGGAATTAGGCTAGGAATGCTATTATAGTCGCCCTTGATTTTAGGTGGATTTGCTACATGGTAGCCAATGTGGAGGTCGTAAAGAGGTATGGGAGATAGTACCTCACAGGTGGCTAGAAGGACTAAGAGTTGGTTGTGCACTTTAGAAAACACTTGCTTCATTTTGTGGTTGCTACCTATCCTAATATCTTATATGCACAAAAGTTACTACAAGAGGTCAAGTGATACTTGAAGCAATAGGAGGAGAATGATGTCCAAGGAAGCCAGAGATTCAACTCAAAGGAATCAGGATCTAATAGGGGACACTACTACACCATTCTTCTTTAACTCACTAAAGCCCAAAAGGAAAAAAGAGACTATAACTTGCATATAGAACAATGATGGTACTCTCATCAAAGATTATGAAGAAAACTTAGCCTTTTTAAGGAGTATTTGGTATCGATTCTAGGGACACATCCAATCAACCAAAACTCTTATGATTAGAGACTTGGTGCCTTTCTTACTAATGTTACTAAGCCCATTCTAGCCAAGGAAGCCGTGCTCCTTCAAATACTATTTTTGATCGAGGATATGAAGATTAGTGGGGCGAAGTTGATGAAGAATGGTGAATCATCTACTTAGGTTGCTTGCATATAGAGGTGGTTTAACATATTTGGGATGATTGTTGGTGGGATCTAGTAGACTCATGTTTGATTGGATAGGGAGAATAGGCTATAAGTTGGATGACTTCAACAAAGTGATGATCACTGAGTTATAATGTATCAATTCTTTCAAATTCAAGCTAATCCTAAAGTTGATTGTGGGGACCAATGCATCTCATGAGCAATCGTTGGTTGTTTTTAACTTCTTCTACAAAGTGCTCACCAAAGTGCTTACCCTCAAGGTGAACAATATCTTGGTCAAGGTCATCTACCCTAAACACTACAACTTTGTGTTTGGTAGGAAATTACATGATGCAATGGTCAATGTAATGTTTTTCATGGACCATGCCTTTAGCTTGCAAGTTGACTTCCTAATCATTATTGGATTAGTGGGAACCTTGTTTAGGAATGTGTTTGCATTTGATAATGTTAATGGATTGGTCACTAACCCCTTTATGTTGAGAAAGTTGATTAGGTAGGGGGTGCCCATCCCCCCCCCCCCCCCCCCCCCCCCCCCCCGCCCCCCCAAACTTATGGATCCTCTCCTGAGGAAGATAACCAAAAGAAATTAGGATGGTGCTATAAAAATGCTCCCTAGATTGAGAGGCAGCACTTTCGCAATGCAATTATTCTAGCATAGTGGTAGCTAAGAAGCCACTGGTGGATGATCTTTTGGAGGTTTATGAAGAGTTTGTAGAGCTCTCAACATTCAAAATCAAAAGTAAAAACAAAGCTTGCTCTTTGGGAAGGGGCAAGCACCAATAGTGAATCCTAAACTATGGCCTCAGGATGGCCAAAGCCAAGAAAAAGAATATGAGATCTTAGATGTCCTATTGGGATTAGAGTAAAACTATGCCAAGCTCGAGGTAAAATAGGTCACGGATGCGAATGCAAGGTTGCATGGTCAAAGATTGAGAAGCTTTTCAAGCATTTTTTAGAGTCCTTCAAAGAAAAGAAGATCCAATTCTAGATTGGCTACAAAATTACCAAAATCATCATAATATAAAAACAAGATGGTGGCACTAGCCTCATGACATTGCATGAAAAAGTTTGATAGGTTATGCTTGCAAATCATGAGAAGAATAAATGAGCCCCAACCTTGGGTAGAGCATTGCATTTTTTTGCATTCCTATCAAAGATTCAATTTGAGGATGTGGTCGGCAACAATATGTGATTTACTGCTACCATCCCCATCAAGATACCTAAATTGGAAGTGGCTCATGCTCTTGTGAATGCATGGAGACCATCAATAAAAGATGCCACGTTGATACCTTGAGAGTAGGATGGGTGGCTCCTCCCTTTTATTCATAATATATGGCTAAACCCATGTACATATGATCTCCCTTAGTAACTTTTGAGGCAACAAGATGGCGATTTAGGTACATAACTGAGGGCTTTGAAAATGGGAGGATATCTCAAACTTTGGCTAGAAGTGCTTGAGAGATATTGGCTAGATCGAGCATCCAATTCAATCTAATTGCAATATGATTACAAGAAAGTAGGATTGGATGGGAACATATTGTGCAACTAGAAAGAATATGTGGCCAGCATTGAGAATCCCCTTGTAGGTTTGGCTAAAGTGGAAGAAAGAGTTTCCCCTTTCCAAGTTGGCAACATGGAAGAGGCACCTTTATAGAATCTAGAAGACTACTTCACCCTACCACCTAAATATACTCAGATGGAGGCTTATGTTCAAGAATCTTCCACTTAGGGGCACCTTGGCCAAGAGGATGCCAATCTCACCTTTGTGCCCCTTCTATAAGAGAGTTGAGAAATTTGAGAAGCATTTATTGTGGAAGTATATCCACATTTCCCTAGTATGGAGGAAGTTAATTGAAAGAGATGACTGGAGTATGGCCACTACATGCCGTCTTTAGTGGCCAAAGGTCCCTAAATGATGTAAATTGGAATCTGAACACTTTGATGTGCATTATAATTCTCAAATCCATTTGGCTGAAGAGAAATATTGTGGCATTTGCTAGGATACCATGAAGCTCCCCTATGGAAAGTATTGAGGTCATTTTTCTTGATTACTTAGTGATACAATCCTTCAGTCCAAGTATTGGATCTACAAGGTTTTATGTAAGAAAAATAGAATTTATGAGTATTTAGCTTTGGCTTACTGCACCTTAGGATACTATAACTAACTTTTCTATTATAATACATTTAAAAACCCCTAAAAGTTGAGGTGTTGCACTCGATGCATTTAGAGGTTTAAATTGCAAAGAAAGTTGCAATTGAGAATACATCTTCATATCTTATCACATGTGTATGATGCTACATATTCATTGGAAGCAAAGATAACTCCTTTGTTTGAAAATTGAAAATAAGGCCTCATATGGAATCACTTTACTATATGAACATAGAAAGACACTTTAACAATGCATTGATACACTAGTTCACCACTTTATATTTAGGCATTGCAAAATCATTGCTATGACCAAATTAAGTTACAATACCTTCATGTAAGCTTGATAAGTTCTTCTTGTATTGAGGAAATACTTGAAGTTTAATAGGTGCACCATCTTCACATGTTTAGTACAATTCAAAACAACAATAATTGTTTCTAAATCAAATATCCTATATCTAGACCCAAATGCCTCTCCTAATTGGATCATTACTATTGGATTCAAAACTTTGAAGGTAGGAGATGTATATAGATATATTTGGTGCTCCCTTAGGTTTAGGGTTAACTTCTTCTACAAAGATGTAGTAGATCATAAACAAGAACGAGCACAATATTGCAAGATTTATGGCCCTATCCATGAGCTTTGGTCGAAAATTAGTAGTATTGGACAAAATAATTTCTCCTTTAGTTATATTTGTAACAATATCTACCCCCTTCTCCAAGTCTCAATGGAGAGAAAGTAGAAAGGGTCATGCGATCCATTCTGTGATGACACTTTAGTTCATGGGAGATAATTACAACTTCTTGCTCTGATGGAAGACTTGACTTGGATAGAATTTAGGGAAAGACCAAAAGGCTAGTGTTTAAATTACTTCCTTGGTTAGAGAACGAGAAGCCATATTGGACAATCATCATAAAACATGTTTGTAGCAAAGCAAGTTTTTTGGCTCATTTGTGGCAAGTACTTAATGAGAAAGGTAAAATTCTCACCTTAGACACAAAGTTGAGCACTAAGGGATATAAGTCCGTTAGAATGATGATTGAGAGTCACAGAAACTACTATATTCATTTGGAATGGAATAAAGGGGTCGATATAAAAGGAGATGTTGGGTTGCTACAAAGTCTGACATTCCCTTTTTCCTTTGATGATAAGGTTTTGCCTTTGGCTAAGGGGCCCAAGATGGCTACTAGTATGGCAAGAAAAGGCCTAATTTGATGGATTGACACAAGATCATGGAGATATTCCAACTAGAAATAGAAGAAGGAAGATGCTTGAATACAATGTTGCAAAGGAAGAAGGAAGACTAGTTGGTGAGCATTAAAGTGGACCCATGAGGAGTTCTAAGGTGCTTGGTAAATCACAAAGGCAAGGCCACAATTAAGCTTAGGAAGAGGAGAGACTTTCAATGTCCCAAGAAGAAAGTGGCTATCAAAGTTTTGAATGATGGGAAGAGAAATTACCCATAGACCCCTATGCACACATGGTATAGATGTCTACATTTGATTGGCTTGTGACACCAAGTAGATAGCTAAACCTGCTTCTATGGGAGGTGATAGCTAGAAAAATCACTACCAAGGATAAAGATGCCAAATTCATGAGGGTTAGTCCCTTCTTTGCAAATACTATGCTATCCACACTAAGACAATGTGACAACTTTTTTGTCACTATAAGTAGGTAAGATGGATCTAAAACAATACGAATGAGTGATTTAAGAGAGGTGGACTTAAGGAGACAATCAACACGCAAGGTGCACTATTTGAAGATAGAGGGAGGATTGATGAAGAAAGCTTCAAAATTTGGAACATAACAAGGGTGGTTGTAATAAAGAATATTTGGGCCAACAAAAACCTCATTC
Organism: Lygodium microphyllum; assembly: GCF_053477565.2. Taxonomy (NCBI): domain Eukaryota; kingdom Viridiplantae; phylum Streptophyta; class Polypodiopsida; order Schizaeales; family Lygodiaceae; genus Lygodium; species Lygodium microphyllum. The sequence goes on from NC_141163.1 coordinate 59,115,062, forward strand.
TCATGAAAGAGGAGAAAGGAATAGGGCCCTACGTTGAGGTGGAAAACAAGTGTAAGGAGGAAATTCTAGCTATGTTGAGAGTGTTGGAACTGAGGAACAAGTCTTCAAATTAGCCTTTAAAAATCTGCTCAAGAGCAAATAGAGTGTATCAGCTTATGCATGTTTTTGATGCATATACATATCTTTAAATAATATAATATGATCACAAATTACAAAAAAAGACAATGATTATTGCACTTTGGATACCCTTTTAAGTATGGCACTCTAGAACATTTATTTTGTTTTGGACAATGGTTTTTAGCCCTCTAAGTTGGACACATCTTGTACTATCTTTCTCATGGAAAACCTATATTCCACTAACATATGCAACACATGATGCCTTTGACCAATTCCTTGCTAGCCATTGCTATGGTCTACTTGTTTCATATGAAGTATGACCTTTTTGGGCAGCTTTGAAATGTCTACCGCGGTCCATGACTTGGAAGGTGCGAGTCCATGACATAGAAGTTGAACGCGTACTAAGGTCCATGACTTGGAAGTTGGATGTCCAAAAGGAGGATGTCCATTTCAATGTTTTAAGCTTAGCAAATGTAGAAAGGTACTCCTTGGTGTGAAGGAGCTTAAAGTGTGGAGCTCAAGGCAACGATGCTCACCAGATGAAAGGGCTTGTGTGTGTATTTCGGTGTTAATGGAGGTGGTGGCTCTTTCAAAATAAAGGCAGGAAGAAAGGGATCGATCATCGATGTAGGAGAGAGAGGGAGAGTCAATTCCACGTGAGATACTTTTACACTACGTGCCACGTGGGCAAACGAACCTGTATTTCAGTTTGGGCTTCCTTTATGGCCTGGGTGTGGATGCAGGGACGTGTTACCCCCCCCCCCCCCCCCCCTTTCTCATTGTCATTATGCCTATAGGTGATTATTGAAGCCTGCTTCGATCGCACCTTCTGACAGGAAAGAGCGCGCGCGAAAACACACACACACACACACACATACAGTCTCATACACCGACTTGGCCGAACCATAGCGAACAGGGTACAGCACAACTATTGTATCTCCTCATCAGCTATTTGTCATGATCGTTACCTCACTCGTTCAGTCTCTCTCACACACACACACACACTCTCTCTCTCTCTCTCTCTCTCTCTCTGTGTCTGTGTTTGTCTGTGTGTGCATGCACGCAACTAGCCCCAACGTACCCCGCCCACAAAACCCAACACCCCCCCCCCCTCCCGCTCCCCCTCCTTGCACTTGCCGCCCCCCATCTCGCTCTCTCTCTCTCTCTTGTATTCCTCCGTCCTCATTTCCTCAACAAACTCTCTCTCTTCCAAGTTCCCATATGGCATATATCACAACGCCTGGGCCCTGCACCATGCACATGTACAGAGCCGCTAATATGGTCTCTGTACTTTGTAACCCCTTGTATTATATCAGCTGTCCATCCCCTAGTCCAATGATTTCCATTTTTGCTGCACCCCTATAGCTGCTGCCTGGTTGGGTGGGTATTAACCTTTTGGTACCTCTCGTCCCCCCCTCGGGGGTCGGGGTTGTGCTCTCTCTCTTTCTTTCCTTCTCACTGAGCTTATAATTAGTACCACTTAAGACGAGTCTCTCATTAGTAAGAGAGTACTCTCCACATTGAATTTTGACGCAATCGTGTGAACTTTGGACTCTGGAGCTCATCTTCATCGACTCTAGTACAGCACACACAGACGCAAGGTACAAAGAGAGACTAATGACTGGAGTAACAGTTGCCGAACACGTACTTCTACATCTTCTAATAATTATAGTAGCCCAGAGAGCAGCTAGCTTGACACTATAGGGAGTTGCAGCAATCATTTCTAGTGCAGTTAGAGGCCTGCCTTGAGTATTTATTCTGGGTTAAATGTACATGACATTGGGATGATCCCTTCTGCTGCACACTGGGCCAGGCAGCCACATGAGAATCAGCAGCAGCAAGACCGGTCAACTAATAACACTGTCGTAGGCCTGCTAGGCTCACCAGCTGGTTCCTGGCAGGTGCCTTCTTCTGATCATATCCAACAGCAGCAGGGTGACTGGGCGGGCGCAGATCAATCTCCATATAACCTCCAGCACCATATCGAAGCTGCCATTAAAGCTCAGCAACAGCAGCAGCCGGCTGCAGCTTGGGGAGGCCAGTCCGGCATTAGTGTTGGCTGGGACAACCCCATGATCTTGGCCAATACCGCACAGAGCCACCAACACCACAACGGTACTCAAGAGCACCATTATCATCCCGGATTGCAGCAGCATTGGCAGGAAGGGGGGCAGCAGGAAGCGGCTGCTAATAATATCGCACTGCAATCGGAGCCCTTGACTGCGGCTGCGAGCAGCCAGCTCTCGAGGCACTATGAAGCTCTTCTAGTTGCAAATAATCCCGCTCTGATCAGCAGCCTCCCGAGCGCCAGCAGCAGCACAATATGGCCGGCAGCCTTGCTGAGCAGCACGCATGGGGGATTAAGGAGCGGTGATCATGAGGGGCAGCTTGCAGGCAATTCCGGGGGGTCTTACAGTGGCTTCCACAGCATTAACGGTCTGATTATTGGAGCGGCAGGAGGGCTCCATGGGAATGGCAGCAGTAGTACTAGCACAGGGGAAGGAGGCAGTCTGAACTTGTATGATGCAAGCGGTCCTGGAAGCTCTGATGTGACCAATAATACGACTGCTTCTCGGTTGTATGATGCGGCAAGTAGCGGCCATGGAAGCTCGGCCAATACGGCGAGTACGACTAGTACGACAAGCAGCGAGCAGGATGCTGCGGCGAGGCTGGTGAACCTGCTAGGGTTAGGGGCGAGCCTGGAGGAGCAGAGGTCGAGGCTGCAGGGTCTAATGGGCACGTCATTATCATCGAGCACAGACCTTCATCATCATCATCATCATCATCAGCAGCAGCAACAGCATCATCAGCTCTCGGAATTAAGCACCCGAATCGGGCTCAATTTGGGGGGACGCACCTACTTCTCCGCGTCAGACGAGCTGCAGCTGCAGGCCGACCAAGATCATCATGCTCACGGCGGCTTCATGATGCTCGGCGGCTATGGCCGCTTCAGCGGGGCGGCGGGCAAGCGTAGCTTCAGCATGATCAGGCATGGCGTCCCGGGGCTCGTTCACGCACCCGCCCCCTCCTGCCAGGCCGATGGCTGCAAGGCCGACCTCGCCCTCGCCAAGCCCTACCACCGCCGCCACAAGGTTTGCGACTCTCACTCCAAGGCCACCTCCGTCTCCATCGCCGGCCAGACTCAACGCTTCTGCCAGCAATGCAGCAGGTAATCGCCATTATCTCCCGTCAAATCAGCGTGATTAGGAGTCTCTTAAATTCTTTCACACACAGTCTTTCTTGAAGAATTAGCTGTGTGAACTCTGGCTTCAAAGCAAACCCTAACTTCTCATGATCATTCGGCAATGTTGTCGGTCTGCTGGTTAATTGTTAGTCACATAAATCAAAGGGCTTCTGCAAACAATGCAGCAGGTAATCATTATCCCACATCACATCAATGTAATTAGCAGTCTTATCAATCGTATCACGCACAGGCTTCAAGGATTATCTGAACTCTGGCTTCTAATGCAAACCCTAGCTTGTCATGATCATTCAGCATTGTTGGTCTGGTGATTGATAGCCACAAGAATATTGAAAGGTCGCCATGCCCGTAGTACTATATCTATATTTGGCCTTTTAATGCAGGTTCCATGGCCTGCCGGAGTTCGACGACGTGAAGAGGAGCTGCCGCAAGCGGCTGGCGGACCACAACAGGCGAAGGAGGAAGTCTCAGCCGCCGCCCAGCACCAGCGATGTCAACCCCAGCACTAGCACCGCACCTGCTGCTGCAGCTGCAGCTGCGGCCAGCGTGGGATTAACTGCCCCCATTACCAATGACACCATTACTCCTGCAGTCACTGATCATGATCGTGATCATGATCATGCAAAGGTAATCAGTGGCCCGGATGATGACGAAGACGATCACAAATCTGCAACCATTACCGACCTTCAAGGTAAGCCTCCTATTTCAGTACTCATCTTATACTGTGTAGTGCTACTTATCTTTCTACAACCATGTGTTGTGCAACAATTTAGAATGCCTGTTTACTAGCAATATGATTGCCCCGTTGCACTGTTTGAGTGCCTAATTGTGAAACAAGTTTTAGAATGTATATGTCGCTAGTCCCGTTGTAGTGTTAGAGTGCTTAATTTTGAAACAAGCTTTAGAATGTATGCCAATGGGGTGTAACCAAGTGGTTTAGTCCAAAGGGAGCCAAAGTAATCTTAGAAGCTCATATAATTTGTCGTGTATAATCAATTGATGCTCATGTGTAACTGATTGGAGAGTGATCTAGGAATTAGTTGTAATAATTGGTAATTGATGAGTTGATAGTCTCTCAGTTTGGAAGGGCTTGATTATTACTCATTATGTTACAATCATGTCAAGCTAATTATGGGATCTCATTGCTTGTATTAGTGACATTAGATGCTTGTGCAAGACACTTGAGGATATTTGTGGTGGGTGAAAGCCTACAATGCTAGTCTAAGTTGGTATGCAAGTTCGGTGTATGAGTGGGTGGAGAAATATAAATATCCTTATTCATTTTAGACTCTAGTTAAAGCTTTGACTCTTAGAATTGTCCTTAGGGCTAGAAACAATCTTGATGAGATTCACATTACTTCACTTTTGGAAAGCCTTCATGCTTAAGCATGTTATATATGGATGGTGGTTGTCTCTTCTTTTGTATAGGATTAAGGGGCCACTATATTACCCCATTGAAATTTGTAGTAGAGGATCCAACTAAAGTGAAAAATTCATGGTGAATCCTAGATATTGTTAATTTACCAAATAAACTACAACTGACTTTAGTGGGCCTATTGTTTTATAAAAATGAAGCATGCTGGGATCACATATTTCTTGGTAGGTCCAATGATTGCAAATGATCTATTTTGATAGCTCGATCGATGGGTTTTACTAATAATAGGCCAAAAAGTTTATTTTTAACATATTATATTAGTATCAACAAATCATAATGGATTATCAATGTAAATATCCAATGTAATTCCTTAGTGTTATTAACATGTTATTGTTAACATAATCATGTTAGCCTAATCCTTGTCTTTTCGTAAAGGAGAATATACTTTTAAACAAAGGAGAAACAAGAGACAAGATTGAATGTCTTGTGGCCCATAAAGAGACTCTTGTATTTGATTATCTCCTCTCCAGACACATGTTTGAGAGATATAATTTAAACATGAAGATGTTGTATAAAAAGATATTCAAAAGGCCTCTTATGTACATATAGGAGTATGGGATTGAAAAGGAGTAAAAATATGACAAAGACATGGTTGTAGATAGATTTCTCACAATGAAAATGATTTCAACCACCCTATTGGATAGATAGTGAAGCAAAAGAAAAATGAGGAAAAGCCTACAAACAAGGACCCAAAACTCTTGGAAGATCTTAATATCTAGCTCACATATTACAATCAACCAAGCATTTCCATGTAAGGATCTAATGATGAATGTATATTAGCTTATTTACTTTGGATAAGGGGCCAGAGGGACTTTCACACATATTACAATCAACGAAGCATTTCCATGCAAGGATCTAATGATGAATGTATATTAGCTTATTTACTTTGGATAAGGGGCAAGAGGGGACAAAAGTCCTAGCTTGGCAAGGGAATGATCGTCACATTAGCTCAAATAATATCACCCCAAATCCTTTTTTATTTAGGGCATTATAATCCCCCAAATCATCCCATCCATTCCCATCATACTTGTCGTGACCTAGCAACTATTCTTAGTTTCATTATGTGACTATATTACTATGTTGGTTAATGTGACCTAGCAACTATTCTTAGTTTCATTGTGTGACTGTATTACTATGCTGGTTAATGTGACATTTGCATAGTTCATTACATGATAAATAAGATGGATGTTTATATTTGCAATGCCTATAGGTACTATTATAGCAATCACTTCGCATATTTGTTACTTAGGATTATTAATAACATGAATTTTCATATTATCATTTATTATATACTTGTTGCATAGCTAATGTATGCATTGTGTTCCTTAGTTTTTTAAATCCAAGCTTTCGAGACACAAGATTATTATATTGGGTACTTATAAATTTTAAAATGCCATATTTTAGATCTACAAGTATTCTAAACATGTAAGTTAAACAACAATCATATATTGCAAGTTAGCTTGGGTAACACGACTTACAAAGGATATAGAAGGCTAAATAACAATGTAAGGACAAAACAAAGGCTCGAAAGTTGCCAAGACTTGAATAGTTGGCAAGGTATGCTTGTGAATTGGTGATGTGATTTTGAGGTTGACAGCAGCCAACATTCATATGTTAGCTACAGTTTGAAAATACATTGGTTGATTGGGTTATTAACACTAGTTTTGTAGCAAAAAAGTTACTTTTGTGGCAATTTGGACCCTCTATAAAAATTCTATTTCTCATCATTGAGAAATATCAAGAAGAAATGGCTTTAGGAAAATGTGATCAATATATTGTCAAGATAATAGTTGAAAAAAAAGGGTCAAAACAAGCTAGGAAGTGTATAATTTTTATGTTCATCTTTAAGGTCATTTTCACAAAAAGTAAAAAAAATAATAATTAATATTTCTAATCAAAACCATCGCAAATTTTTTTTAATCAATCTATCCGAATAGTGTTATTGAGTGCTGTTTTGACTAATTCTCATGAATTCATTTTTTGTAGAAAATTAATTTTCACCTATACTTTTTCCAAATCTTTTACTCTACTATCTTACAATGTTGGGAAAGTCCTATCCAATTTTGGTATCATATGCACATATTATTTTAAATATAATGAAATAGGACTTGAGTTGCTAGACTAGTCTATAACTACTTTTGTGGCAAATACCAATATTAGTGTTAAGGACAAGCTTATCACATAGTAAGCATATATTTGTGATTTCCTATTATTAATCTCCATTAGTCAATCGGATCAAGGACAAAATGTAAGCTTGTCACATAGCAAGTGTGGCTTTGGGTGAGTCCCAATTATGAGTTTTCATATTGTGAGTCTATTTTTTTCTCAAAATATTTTTTAAAAATCCACTTTTGATCACTTTGAATGTTTTTTGATAGCAAATTTAAACCATAAAACTTGCACCACGATGGTAAAGTGTTTCAACTAAATAGGTCACTAACTTAAAATCTACTAATGTGCACTATTTATTCTATGGCACAATGAAATTTATGTTGAAAATTTTACATAATGAATTGAAACTTCCATTGAAAGCTTTCAAAACAACTTTAGATAACTTGCAAAATCAAATGAACTTGTTAGAGATTGGTAATACATGAAGTGTGGATATTGAATCTTTCAAGTACTAAATCATAAGAATCTAATCTATACAATGTAATTCATTTGCATCCTAGGTAATATTCAAGTTTCTCCTACATGCATAGGTACATAATTGAGTATAAGGTCTAGCCAAAGCCCATAGATATAGTGTTTTTTTAATATCTTTGCCCATTCATGGAATGCAAGCATTTGTAGTGAATTTTGATGAATTTGTCATGTATATGAGAGGTTTGTGGTTTAAAATTCATTTTGGATGAATTTATTTAATAATATGATTTTATAATTAAAAATACAAGCATTATTTGTACCACTTTTGAAAAGATTTGACCACACATGCAAAATGAGTTACTCGTTAAATCTTTCAATATAATTTCAATCTAATTTCAAATTTTAAAAAATCAAACTTTGGTGTATCAATTTACATACTTTTAATAAAGTTTATACTCTATCACTTCAAAAGTTAAACTCTATGTGGTGATGGAGTGAATAGTATAGATTGGTCGGCATGTATGAGGTAATCAAGCTTGTTGAGGTGCCCGATAAAGAACATACTTGGAAGTTTGCTACATGGAAGTGTTGATAAGTAATTTAAGAAATGGATTTGACAGAAACATTGATGGAAATTGGACTTTCAAAGTTGATATTGATAATTGGGATCCATGTCGATCCTCAACCATTGGCGTGCATGAAGCCATTCTCTAAGCTTAGAAAAAATAGTGGAGGACTAGAACCATGTGAGTATCATTAAAAAGAGAAAGGTTTGCAAAAATGTTTGTAGAAGAAGTTAACAATTGGTTAGAACCAAGCAAGTATCACTGCAATAGAATAAATGTAGAAATGTCTCCTAGAAAAAGTTATTAAATGGTTGGACAAGGCACAAAGTAAGAAAATGGCTTAAACTCATCAAAAGGAGAGCATCGGGCCCATTATAACTCTCATACAATTGAGATTTATTATTTTCATTCATATAGTTGTGTAGTATCACTAAAACTACCTAGTGCCATGATGTCAAATCTTCCCTATTTGAGCATATTGGGATTGTGGATTGGAATAGTCGGTAGATAATCTCAAATTTGTACTTCACCCTTACAAATTGTTGGAGTAAAACACTGTAGGAGAATCATATTATTGCTAGGCAAATCTATTTCACCTTCATGAATTGTTGGAGTAAAACATTTTAGGACAGTCACATTATTGCTAGACCAATCTATTCCATGAGAACAACTTGCTAGCCATATAGTGGCATGCATTCAATGGATGTTGCAAGAAATTTTATTTTGAGTTTTCTTAATATGAATGGACTTGTCTTGTACACTCATATATTCTTCATGAATCATTGTAGATGCTAGTCACATAGTATATTAAAATATTATATACTAGCAAGGGATCATCTTAGTCTTTTGAGAAGCCATGGTCATATGAATGTGGTCTATGCATTGAAATCTCTTTCTTAGCACAAGAGGCGAATTTCTCATATAGGTGACAGGTTTGAAGAGGCAATGTGATGGCATATCTGTTGTATGCATTTTAGCTTATGAGCATAATATTTTTGGGCATGAAGCATGATGTATCCATACAATGCATCATGACTATTTGTTGATAGAAACATTGGTTTCATTCATTTAGCGATGTTTAGTGGCAATCCAAAATATCATGTATCTAGTACCTTATGGGCATAATTCAAGAAGTACATTGAGATCACTTTAATCTTGAACAAAATTATCTCAAGTTTTATTTTCTTTAGTATCCATCTAGCTTTAAGTGGGACTTTGTTCCTCCTATTCAAGGCTTTTTGTGCTGGGGCGTTTTCAAGAAATTTGTGAAAGGATGTCTAAAAGTTCTTGTTTTGTTTATTGGAGTTACAAGCAAGTGGCATAGAGCACCATTATAGTAGTAAGACTTAACCTAATAGACATGCACATGATACACCTCTTGGAGGCCTTAGTGAGTGGATGAAGCTAAAGGTATGTTAGCTATGTGTATGTACGAAGGGGAGCATTGGAAGTAGAGATCTCAATGCTCGAGGAGTCCACCTATGAGCAATCATCTATATAACATGTGTTCAAAGGATATTAAAAAATACCCTTTCTTTATATGCTATAAGGCTTGAAAGCGATCCCTTTTACTTTACTAAACTTACAATTTTTTTTCAAATTGTAATTTAAAAATCCCTTTTGTAAATATAATCATGTAAGTTTTATTAAATATAATATCCTTTCATTTGAACTCACATGGTATCTTACATGTTTTATAAGGTGGACTCCTCAGGCCTCAATGTGAATATTATGTTCAAGCAAAGTTACACGAGTGATACTCTATGGCCTTGGTACTCTCGCAACTTGGTTTGATTGACGAAGTTCTAGAGCCAAGTGAAAATTGCTTCTCTATATCCATTATGCTTACTAGGATGACTTGCCAAGTTGAGGTAGTCAGTTAACATTGAAACAACTATTATAATTTATGAATATTACTATTTTTGCTAGAGGAAACCAATAAGCAAAAACAAAAAGGCCACAATATATATATCTAAAGATTAGGGACTACTAGTTTCTTTTGAGTAAGTAGCACGCCATTTACTTATCGATAATTCAAATATTGTTGGATCACACTTGATCTAGACAAAATGTTCCATTCACAATTAAATATTTGCAAATGGTGTGTCAACTCTATGGAAGACAAACTCGATGGTGGTTTAGGATTGGTGACTCATAATCGAACAAGGATGTGTGTATAGAGATTACAACTTATCTAAAGTCTATCTTGAGAGTAGAACTTAACATCCTAGCACTTGTCATTGAGTTACTGTACGCTAGGATCTTCAAAAAGGTAATCTCCCATTATTTAAAGAAACCTTTAATTTACATTTAAAGGAGAAAAAATATGTTTCAAGTTCAAGGTGGAAGGTTTCTACCTCATAAAATTAGAGATCCAATTAATGCTTCAACTTAAATCTCATAATATTGACAGTCACAATTGTATTTTATCGCCATTATTTGGTGGACTTAAGAAAACATGAGCATGAAAATGGATAATTTGCATAGTGTGTCAACTCTATGCAAGAAAAACTTGATGGTGGTTTAGGGTTGGTGACTCATAATTGAACTAGGAAGTGCATATAGGGATTACAACTTGTCTAAAGTCTATCTTGAGAGTAGGGCTTAATACCCTAGCGCTTGTCATTGAGTTACTCTAGGCTGGGATCTTCAAAAAGGTAATCTCCCTCTGTTTTAAAAAACCTTTAATTTACCTTAGGAGAAAAAAGATGTTTTCAAGTTCAAGGTGAAAGGTTTCTACATCATATAATTATAGATTCAATTAATGCTTCAACCTAAATTTACCTTAAAGGAGAAAAAAGAATGTTTCAAGTTCAAGATGGAAGGTTTCTACCTCATATAATTATAGATTCAATTAATGCTTCAACCTAAATTTCATAATATTGACGACACAAATATATTTTGTCACCATTATTTGCTGGACTTAAGAAAACATGAGCATCACAATGGATAATTTAAATCTCCTATTTAGTAAGAGAATTCTTCAATACAAAAGACTATTTCATACATGTTCCTCCATACGAGTGATTCTCTTGTATAGAACATCATTTCACAAAATAATACTTTGAATAAAACAATATTTTATAAGAAAGACTAGTGATTATGATTGCTTAATTTTTTACAATAGTTCCAACATTTGCTAGTGTGTTGGCATTGTATTATAGCACGTATTTTTTTGAGGGACTTTGTATAAAATTTTCACATTTTTCATAGAATATGTAATTTATTTTACATATAATGTGGAAACTAGCTCCCATGTGATGGGTTATGTTTTACCTTTTAGGCTTACCTTTTGTTAGACCTATATCATTAAGTGTGTAAGCTTGAGCTAGCAATTGTAGAACTCTTCTAGCTTGTCCAAATGTGGATCAAAGGTTAACCCATACTTCCTAGCAAAGTCTTCAATAAGTCGAGTCATTGTAGTTAAGCCTTAGACTAGAAAGAGGGTTGGATTTAGAGGCATACCTTTGATTACATGCTATGTGTCCTTGGTGTTATTGGGTTGCTCAAAACACATTACCTTGGATTGTATAGGGTTCTTGGTGGTTAAGACCTTTGCTTTTTAGGGCTTTATCATCTTCTTGATAGATGTCATGGCTATTGTCAATTGAGATTCTTGCATTGTGTTTGTTAGCTTATGTGATGCCTACTTTTCTTTTACATCACTTTTTGCTTTTGGAAGCCCTTCATTGTTGTAACCCCTTTAGGGTAAAATTGTCGATAAGTTAACACCCCCAAAAAGCAAAACATATGCCATCCCAATCTAGTGATAACATCGTAGAAAAGATATATCCTTTTCAGCCACTTAAATTTATGATATAAATTCTTATGAGTTACATTCAACATATAGGCTTAATGTGAGTCAAACAAGTGAGCCATGAAAATAGTTTTATATTTTGGATCTTATAAATACTTAAAACAATGCATCCTTGAGTGTAAATCTATTGGCCCCTCATTTTCACTCTTTTGTGAAAATTTCATATAGCCAGATCTACTTGGTAAAAATATCAAAATGCCCCAATCTTTTAACTTGAGTGTCAAAGTATATATAAATTTGTAACTTCCTCCACATAAGAACTTATTTAAAACGTAAACTACCCATCAATCAATACTTCCTTTCCAATATCCACATGGTTAGCCAACACAATTTAATGATTTGCACCTACCTAATCATGAGTATGGATCTTACATGTTACTAACGCAACCTCAAGTTGCTCTAGGGCTCTCCTTTCTTAGTGAGAGTGTCCAATGGGAACAATCTTTTGACCACCAACCTTATCCTAAGGTAAACAAGTGACATAATTGGATATTCGTCTTCAAGGGGTACCTCAGTTAAATGAATTGCTTTGTTGGTTCTTTTCTTAGCTTGAAGTTTGACAGATAGATAAGCATTTTCTTCCTCCTTTTGGATTCACATTACATGATTATTTCGAGGGGTTATTCATTGTAGTTAGACCTAAGGGTTTCTTGTTTTCTTTGAAATCTTGAGGGGTTTTATTTTGTTGGGGTTGATCTATACCCTTATGTTTATTAAAGTCACAATGTAGGTTTTTGTCCTCATGACACCCTAATTTAGTGCCTTTGCTCTTCTTTCAAGCAAAATAGGCTAGTACACAAAGGAATGCCTTGCTCTAGACTTGTGAGGCCAATTGTAGTGCATGTCTGGTTTCATTTTCCTTACTTTTTGTTTTTTTGCTTCTATGTCTTCCCATTTGCTTGGTTTTGATAGCCTAGAAGTTAAGAGGTAAAATAGGTTGAATCCCATTTTCTACAAAACTATAGGCTAAATGAGGATCCTATTTTATGTTCCAAAGTTCCCTTTTCAACAAACTTTAGGTTAAACAAGGATACTATTCTATTTTGCAACTATTGACTAAACGAGTTCTTATAGCTTAATGCTAGAGTGGCAACCTGAATGGCTAGAGGTGAGATCAAGTTATCTGATAGCCACTCCTTAAGTTCATATTATTACTTTCATAAGTATTTGTTTGATAATTTTTCACATTACTTCTAAATTGGATGATTGATGTTTGTTAATACATCTATAACGAATGAGCATGATTGAGCTAGCACTAGTCCACTAGTATGTCTCCTAGACTTTGTGGTTCAATGTCTTGTGTCTAAACCATCAAGCTCATGGTAAAAACACACCGAAGAATAGTGCACCACAATATATTACTCTCAACATGTATTATAAGATTAGAGACACCAAGGCATCTCACCAAGAAAGAGCAATATCTCTTACATTGGCATCCAAACTAAGCACAATATGAGCTAAGAATTATCATCCCTTGTCATGATGAAAGGGGGATTTAACATTGGAGGTAGGATTGGGACATGGGCACAACATGGGATTAGGATAGGAAGCTAGAAAGTGGCCATTGCATGATACTATGAGTGGCTCCTCAATGAAGTTTGGAGGATGGATCGCTAGCCCAATAGGAGATAGAACATTTACTAAAATACACCTTATACATTATATAATATGTGTGGGCATTGGTTGATGGCAATGTTGAACCACATGGGTAATGAGTCAAGGTGAACTGTCAATGTGCCATTCATGATAGGCCAATATTGAGTACTATACATACATAGATAGTGCTACTCTCTATCACATATAGCTATTAAATGCTCATACATTTTGTATTGATTGTCATTCATCAACTGTTTGGATCACCATTAAAGCTTGTAAGGGCATATACATGGAGAAAGCCTTTGTATTTTTTGAATATTTGGTTTTTGTTCTTGTGTTTGAACACAAACAAAGTTTGATGACATGTCCATGAAGTGCGTTTTGTGTTTTTTGGCAAATGAAAGTGGAGGATAGAGATTCTATATCCCCTGCAAAGAAAGTGATTGTCTCATGTAAAAGATAACAAAATGGATAATTGAAGATATCTTCATACTCTTCTTCCCTTGGTTGATGTTGAAGAGGTTAATGGAGAGTATGGCCATCTATACACTCTCATGTGTAGCCATAAATGTTGTCTACTAGTTAGTTTATTGTCCAAATGGATTTGATAATTATTGATAAGACAAAATAGTTGCCGAGTGGGCTTTACAAACTATTAGAGAAACAGCTTGGCTACTCCTTTGCTTAGCAAGACACATGTTGGTGTTGGAAGAATATTCAAATATCTCATATAAGCCTCCAAAAGTAAGCAATGCTTATCCTTCCACCTATCTTTATTTATGATCGCCTTATCATGTAGCACCTACCTAGTGGATCTTTTTCCACCTACCACATTGACCTCTTTATGCGGTATCCTTATATATAGACATTACTTGTACAACAATGTATGCATTTATCTTTCAACCAAGTCTTCTTCCTTGCGCTCTTAAATTCTTACTTCCTTTCTCTTACATGGTATCTGAGCATACCAACATCCTACTTTAACTCAAATACTTCAGGTCTAGCCTACCCACTATCTTTGAGATAAGGTAATAGTGATTTGGAGACTATCTACCATCATGTCTCAACAACTCATAACTAGCTCTCAATCCTCCTTTCTCTCTTCTCAATCCACTCAAATGGATATTGAAAAATGAAGTTAGTTGCAACAGGATGGTAACTAAATACATCAAACTACATATAGGTCACCAAGCAATAGGGGGCATCTAGATTAATAGCTTAATAAAGAAAATCCTCAAGAAAAACACTTGTTGGGTTCCAACTACCAAAGTTGGAGCTTCAGGATGCACCTTTACTCACATAGGTAAAGCTATGGTCTATAATTGATGGTGCCAAGGACCCATCGTAAGAGGCTAACCTAGACTTCTCCACATGGAAGCAAAAAGATGCAACTACCTCAACCAAGATCATTCTTCATTGCAATGATCACCACATGCAAATGGAACGTGGCTTGAATATTGCCAATCTTATTTGGAAGAAATTTAAGGGTGTTAATGAGAAGAAAGATGACATCCATCAAGTTAGTACCTTGCACAAACTTGGGAACTATACTATGCAAGAACGGCATTCAGCAACATAGTTTATTGAGAAATGGCAAACTCTTCCTGATGAAGCCTTGCTCATAGGCTTGGAGATCTTTGATAAGCTCCAAACTACCCTTCTTCTATCCTCCTTACCATCTTCTTGGTGTGCTTTAATAAGCACATACTCCAACTCTTCCCAATCTGTCTGTGAATTGGTGGCCAAAATCCAAAGAGAGGACCTCCTAATGGGGACCTCTTCTAAATCAGTGGCTCTAGCTACTTCTATCGAGCATCCACATAAGAGAAATGGCAATCATAATTAAAGATTTACTACTACTTCATCTACTCTTCCAAAACACAATCCTCATCAACGTCAACAAAGGAATAATCAAACTCTCACAACCAATATTAACAATCCAAACTATTATACTATTTGCTCTTACTACAAGAGACAAGGTCATCGAGAGAATGAGGGTTGCACAAGGAAAAAGGAGCATTCCTTACAACAACAGCCTCAACAACATCGTCAAACTTTGGTTCTTGAAAAGGCTTTGGTAAAGCTCAAGCACATATTACAACAAGTGCAACTTGTGAAGGGGATCCAACTGCACTTAAATGTTTGCAACCTATCTCAATACTCCTACACTTTACCAACATACATACTTGGATACAAGAGCTACCCACCACATAATACATCATCGTGAGTGGCTTAACCACTTTATTCCTTGTGATAGTTCTTTGCAAGTTATGTTGGGAGATGATAGTACTCAACAAGCTCAAGGCTATGGAGATCTTCAAATTCGGCTATCCAACAGTCAATCTATCACAATCTCGGAGGTATACTATGTCCCAAACCTCTATAAGAGTCTCCTCTCAATAAGCAAATTCACTACCATTGGAGTCACTACTTCATTCATAACTTATGTATTCTCACTTATCCACTTTTTGGTGGTTCTCTCTTCCATCTAGAATATCCACAAAAAAATAATCTATCCTTTAAATATACACGTTCTCCCTCCATCTTTTGCATTCAGTACACAAATCACAAAAGAAAAAGACTCCATGCTTTGGCATTTTAGGTAAGGTCATATTTCAAATTCTCTCCTCTAAGAAATGGGAACCAAACATTTTGCAATTGGAAATCATACAAAATAGTATTTTTGAATGGTGTTTTCGAATGCAAAAACCATACTGATGAATATTGCAAAATGGTGTTTTCAAATGCAAAAATCATACACTCATGAATATTACACAATCTATGCTTAGCCTTGCAAGGTTAAGTAATGATTATTGGTAGGAAACTATTGCCACATCATGCTATCTACGAAATCGAATTGCTACCAAAACAACAAAGGAGTCAGCCATGTATACTTTGTGGTATGGTCACCTACCTCATTTGTCTCATTTGAAGACTTTTGGATCACCTTACTACTTAGTTACTCCATCCGATCTCTGCAAGATGCTTGATCCAAAGGCAAAACCACATATCTTTGTGGACTATGGTGATCGCTTTGGTATGAAGGCTTAATATCGTCTTATGATCCTACTCACCGGGTTTTTTCCTTCGCACGAAGTGTTCCAAGCCTCAATGGCACAACCCTCAGCCTGTGTCTTATGCTCCCAGAAGCCAACATCTGAACCTTCCGATTCTACTATTTTGTTTACCCACATCCTTTCTGCCACACCCTTCAAATCATTACTTCGGGTGATCTCATCTCAGACAAACTAAAACACATTAGTTATGCTACTCTTTTGTCAAAGAACTATATCAAGAGGGCTATTTTAACATTGAACATGTGTCTAGTTCCTATAACTAAGTAGATTTTCTTACAAAAGTTGTCACTCATGAAAAATTTCATCTCACTTGTAATGCTGTTCATTTACATTAACATCGTCTTATTGCAATCCATTCCTTGCTACATGGGGGATATAAAGTAGCAACTCATTTCCCTACAATGTGCCTTTTCTTAGCTTAAGGGGGGACATTGGAAGAATATTCAAATATCTCATATAAGCCTCCAAAAGTCAACAATGCCTATCCTTCCACCTATCTTTAATTATGATCACCTTATCATGTAGCACCTACCTAATGGATCTTTTCCCACCTACCACATTGACCTCTTTATGAGGCATCCTTGTATATAAACACTACTCATAAAACAATGTATGCATTAAGCTTTCAATCAAGTCTTCTACCTTCTTGCACTCTTGCATTCTTCCTTTCTCTTATAGTTCAGACTTGTTTTCATTCTTTATTTGTTGATGGCCATGCTCTTGTTACTTTTATATTTGATGGTGAGCAATTTATCTTATTTGGAAAAGTAAAAAAGAGAGTTGATTTGATGCATGCCATGCAGGATGAGTATGGTTTGATATTTGAGAATGACATGTGGTTTGATTGACTTGTCTCAAGGCAAAAAGGTACTATTTTGGTCTACAAGTTGAACATGAAAGCAGATGGTAGTGTTGATCACTACAAGGTACAAGACACATGTTGGGACTTGTTATCATTCTCTATTTGTTGATGGCTATGCTCTTGTTACTTCTATCTTTGATGATGAGGTATCAATCTTGTTTGAAAAAGTAAAGACAAGTTCTGATTGGATGGATGCCATACAGGATGAATATGATTTGTTATATGAGAATGACACCTAGGATTTCATTGACTTGCCTCAAGGCAAAAAGGCCATTGGTACTATTTTGATCTACAGGTTGAATATGAAAGTAGATAGTAATATTGATCATTACAAGGCTCTGCTGTGCTATGGAAAAGTGTTATTCTTAGTAGAAGGGGATTAATTACGATGAGATCTTGTTGCATTGGATCCACTTTATGGATGGAATATACATAAGTTGGCATTGAGACTACTTTCCTTAAGGGGCACTTTGAGGTATATGTTTTGTAGTCTCCTAGTTTTGGTGTTTACGAATCTAACGCGAAGGTATACAACTAGATGCCGCCCATCTGCCCATGTGGATAAATGAGAAATGCAATCCACTAAAATGATTAGTATGCAATGGGAGTGGATGAAATGATCAAGACCTGAAAACCCTAATCTCTATTGAGTGTGCTTGAAATCAAGGAATTTGGTACACAAAAAAGACCAACTAACTATGAGAGTGGGATAGCTTCCCATGTCCTCATGAGGTCCTCATCTCCCTCAGGGTGAGGCTCCCAGGTAGGAGATGTACACGAAACTAGACATAGAAGAACATGTTTACTAATAATGGTCCGTATGATCATTTGAAATATTTTGGCTCCTTTTGACATGCTAGTCGCACTAATTTAAGGGAGGAGGGGTTACCAGATTTTGCTTTACGGCTTCTGCCTCTTTGCCCCATTTATCTTCGGGACAGCGACATCAGGAGCCATTTCCCAAGCAAGCTACATGCTGAACTACTTCCCCCTTGAGCTTGTGCATGTGTACTTGCCTTGGTACTTATCTCATGGTGGAAGCTTCAAGGTATGTTTGGGCTTACTTAGACTCAAATCAGAAGGCGTTTGCTACTTTCTGCGAATAGAACTTGGAAGACTGATGGAGAATCAATCCATCTACATGGTTCAAGGTGTTAATGTGATCTTAATGGTAAGTTCAGCTCCTTTGAGTTTGACAGGTATTGTAGGTAGCTGGCATTCTGCTCCAATTTATTGATGTAAAGCTGCAATACGACCTCCATCAGCCAATGGTGTGGTCAAGTACTGGCAAAGAGGGCCATGCTGGGGATGGCTATGCCCATGTTCGAGTACAAAGGGCTTCCTAATTCCTTATGGGATGAGGCAGTTTCTAGAACCGTTCATATCTGCAACTAGTCTCTTACAGTTGGTGTCCCTAATAAGATCTCGCCTGAGATATATTTTGGGTGGAAGCCCTCCATTGCTCTTTTCGAGTTTTTGCATGTTATGTCCATGTTCATGCGCCAAAGGATAAGAGAGAGAAATTGGATGCTAAATCCAAGCGGCACATCTTTTATTGGCTACAGTCCATAGACCAAAGGCTGCATCATCCAGTGGTTCCTCTTCATCCTTTTTATTGAATTCCCTTACCCCAATGGTAATGTCCCTCCTCTCCTTTCCATGCTACCTGCCCTTCTCTCCAGTCTCTTGACAGCTTCTCCACCCCGCCCCCTTACCACCTCCTTCACCAACTGTTCTATAGAGGGGAGACTGATTTTTGCGACGAGGAGAAGCCCCTTCAAGATTTAGAGCCCCATAGGTTTCTAAGGCTTCGTAGCCTTCTTCACAGAATTATGCTTCACCAGTCCTCGGTGGTTCCAGAGGCTCACGTAGGAGTCTAGAGTTACACCTAATTTCCAAAGCTCGTCGATTCACCTCAGAGACAGGAACGTTTTTAACGGCTTCGATAAGAGTAGCTGTGTTCGCTGCGTGTGAACTATGCCCTTACAACCAGGCTCATGGAGGATTCAGAGCCTACCACCATTTAGGAGGCTCTTGGCTATGTCCGAGGAGCTTGATTCCATTTAACAAAATTAGACGTGGTAGTTGGTTCCGCATTCTCCAAAGAGGGAGATCATTGGTGTTTGTTTGATCTACAAGACCGAGTGTCGGGCTGATGAACCCTTGCACCAGCATTATGGAAGGCTTTTTACCAAGGGGTTCGCCCCAAGAACCGGGCCTTAATTATGCTAAGACATTTGCTTCGACCGTCTGATTGTCTATAATTAGGATGGTCCTCTCTTTTGTAACCTATTACGAGTGATCAAGGGATTAGACGGACATCAAATCAGCTTCCTCAATGGCGTTTTCCAAGGGAGGATTTGTATTATTAGTCTCCGGCTTCAGTATGCCTACCAACCAGGATATGTCCACTGTCTAGGGAAGGGTGTCTATGGCCTGGGTGTCAATGGCCTGAAATGGGCACCTGGGGTTTGGGGCTTGGTATTAATGGATTGACCACGCTTTTTCCTTCAACATGGATTTAGGACATCAAATCAAAACCTCAACCTCTAATATTAGGAGCTTGGTCTTTGTGTACACATCATTATTTATTTTTATAATTATCTTTTGATAAGGAGACATACAACTAAGGTTGAGCGTATGTGGGAGACACACAACTAAGGTTGAGTGTTTCTTGGAGACACTTAGCAAGGAGGCTGATATGCCGGCCTATTTGATAGGATAAGGAGCCACAAGCATGAGAGAACAAGAGAGCAAGAGAGAGAGAGAGAGAGAGAAGACCAATATTTGTGCGGGTACTAAGATTACTTGTATTCTTTATTATCTTCCATTATATATGTATGTACAATGTGTATACATCTAAGGGGAGCCTACCCTACCTTTGGGCATTGGCCCTTTACCCCAATACCTCCCAATTAAAGGCCAATGCATCTGTAAGGGAGGGAAACTAGTAAATATACTATTCAATACCCGTCAAATATCTCTTGTAATATACTAAGTGTTCCAAAGTTAAACTTTTTGTAAGAAGATTTGTAGAGTTTTTGTAAGAAGATTTGTAGAGTTGTCATCCAAGAAAATTTTGATAAGCTAAATCTGCTTGTCCTCCACACTTCCATGATGAAGTGATACTTCATCTCAAAATGTTTTGTCTTTGCATGAAAGATAGGACCCTATGCTAACAAGATGACACTCTAACTATCATCATGCAAAATTGGCACCTTTCCTTCAATGCCTAGATCTCCTAATAGATAATTAAGCCATTTAGCTTCCTTGCATACCTTAGTGAAAGCAACATATTTAGTATTAGTTGCAGATGAGGCCATACATAGCTGCAATTGAGAGACCCATGAAACTACACCTTTTGTGAATGTAAAAACAAATTATATTGTACATGTCTTGGAGGGTACATTCCTTACAAATTTTGCATCTACATACCAAGGATAGATTTTCTTCAAAAGCAGATGCACATAGTTATTGAACCATTAAAGTATCTCATGATATGCTTCACTACTTTCTAATGCTTCTTGTTAAGGTTAACCATAAACTTGCTAACCACTTTCACTATATAAGTAATGTCTAGACATGTAGCTACCATAGCATACATAAAGCTATCACATAGGGTATCTTTGCCATTTTAGACCTCTAGTCATTTGACTTATAGTTCTCTTCTTGGATGAGTGTCATGTATGGAGACAACCAAACATTTATTATATTCCCCCTCTTCATATTAAAATGCTCAAGTACTTTTCCAATGTAGAGTCCTTTTGTGACAAATAAGTTTTCTTATGTTTGTCCTACATAACTCTCATGTTAAGAGTATGATATGCATTTTTGAGATCCTTGGTTTTGAAGGTCTAGTGTAACCTTTTTCTTATAAGTGCATCCGCATCTAAGATATATTTCTCAGCAATAAGCATATCATCCATGTAAAGGATTGGGAGCATACGACTACTATTCATCACCTTCTTCGTATAAAGATAATAACTCGTCTAACTCCATATATATCCCTAAGACCTCATTAAGTATTAAACTTATGATTTTCATTAGGAGAAATGTGGACTCAAAAAGAGCCCTTTAGCTTAGGAGTTAATTACTTTTATAAACAAATAGATTATATCATGGGCCAATAAGAGGGGGAGAGGGGATGATGTGCACAATTTCTCCACTCCTTTTTTTGTCTTTGGCTTGTAAATGTGACTTTGATCAAAAGATAGTGGTTTTCTCAATGTAAAATTATAAAAAAATTAGTTGTGGCCTAGAAAATTTTGTAGAAATTTTTGAAATAGAAATTTAAAATTGGTTTTCGATTATTAGAAAATTGGCACTCATATGAACAAAAAGTAGAGCAGTTACTACATACATAAGAGTTCCACAGTGGGAAAGGCAAGATATGAAATTCTCATGTGGACGGATGGGACCCAAAAATCACACTAATGTATGCAAGTCTTCTTGGTTGAAGTTCAATTTTAAAATACTATCCTTCATTGCATGTGGGGTTTGAACCCCAAAGCTCCAACTCATAGGCCCTTGGCCTTGCTGTCTGATGCTAACCTAACAACCATTGTTGTTAAGCCATCCCATAGATATAGTTAATAATTGAATTTTATGCTTTTCCTTTTTTTTTGCTAAAACAACCCATGGTATTGCACAAAACCTCATTTACTGTCATCATTTCATCTAGACCCACTTGAGATTTGAGATTACAAAAAATAATCATTCACTAATCCATTTCTTAAGAGAGAGTTTTTGAGTCCATATTTTTCCCTAATGACCACCTTGGAGCTTGCTTCAATCCATACAGACTTTTGTGAAGCTTATATATCAATTGTTTCTTACCCTACATAACAAACCCTTTTAGCTGTTGCATGTAGACATCATTATGCAAGTTTCCATATAAAAAGTTATTTTTTCATCCATTTGAATAAGCTCCATATCCTTAGCAATCAATGCAACCATTGCATGAAAAGTGCTCATCTTGGCTATTGGTAAGAAGTTCTCATCAAATTTTAGTCATTTTTCCTACTCAAAGCCCTTAGCTATCAATTTCTCCTTATAACTATCATCCTTGGATATTGTACCCTTATAACATGAAGGCCCTTTATAATTTGCCACCATGACAAAATCCAAAGATGAAGTATCTCTCTATGGAAGTCTAGAGACTCTTGTAGTTCATCTAGTTGCTTTATCTAAGCATTCTGTTGTTCCAATTGTCAATTCTACTGAACATAATGTTATACACCTCACTATGGCATTCCCACTTTAACATATCATGACTGTCCTAACCTTCAACTATGTAGGATATGTTATGCATGTGACTCATGTGGTGGCTATCCATTCATTGAAATATCACCCTATGTCTGTACGCATCTTTTCTTCATCGAATATCACGTTGTAGCTAGATCCTATATTTCTCGTTTTTGGATTCTATACATTTTTGTAACCTAAGATCAAGCTTATCTTGTTCTTGGAGATATGCACATAGGCCTCACAACCAGACACACATAAGTGCTTATAAGAGATTTTCTTTCTTGACCATACCTCTTTTGAAATGTTTCCATCCAATGGCTTATTAGGTGATATGTTGGATAAAATGAACAATTAGTATAATAGCTTGAGTGCAATATCCATTTGAAAGTCTTGCATTAAATAGTATGCAATGAATCCTTTTTTATATAGTCATGTACATATTTTCTACTACAACCCCATTTTGAGCGGATTTCTAGGAGCAGTGAACTCCCTCTCGATACCTTACATTTTATAAAAGTTTTGAAGGATATAACAAGTATACTTCCCACCACTATTAGTATGCAAGCATTTGAGTTTCTTGCATGATTGATTTTCTACATATGTTCAAAGGTAGGACTCTTTTTAGGAGTAGGATAAACCCTTAATTTTTATGTAGTATCATCAATAAACATAACAAAGTATGATGCTCCTCACAATGACATAGTAGGCATATGTCTACACACATCATTATGAGCGAAATCCAAAGGTTTAGATCTCTTCTTGCCATGAGTCTTTTTATGTAACAACTTAATCTACTTGTTATATATACAATGCTTGCATGTATTAAAGTATGAGAGGTCAAAACAAGAAAATTGCAAATGTGAAAGAATTTTCATCACATTGCCAAAGACATACGGATAGCTACTTTGTAGTAACTACAACATGATATTATATACTAGATATATGTAAAGAGCATAAAGTACCAAGTCTTGGCCCACTTGCCACAACAAGAGACCCTTCGCAAATCTTTCATAAATGAATTCCAATGATAATATAATATATCTATTTTCATTTAGCTATCTAGTGCTAATTGGAACATTCTTGAGATTTGGTAGATGTCATACATTCTCGAGAATAAAGAAACACATCTCTCACTCCAACAATGTTACATGTATGGGCATTTCTCAAATGAATAAAACCTGTTCTATTTGTATAAGATTACACAAACCACTCATGTGGAGTAACATGAAATGTGGCTGTTGAGTCAAGGATCCATTCTTGTGGCATGCCATCATTTGTGATAACTAGAAATGCATGATCAAGTGTAGAGACATACAAGACCTGTCCCAGAGAATTGGGAGGCTTCGCACAAGTTTTTATCGTCATTCGACCTTTAGGTATTGATAGGTTAGAACCCGATTCATGCCGTTTTAGGGGACCGGAATGGGACTATGCCCTATGGGCAGAGAGGTTGAGCAGCGCATCCCTCTCGTTTCCCATTCTCTTTGAACCAAGTGCGGCATGGGTCTGCTTCGGATTGGATATCTCTGCGTAAAGTAGTATGTCCAAAACCCGATGCTAGAATTGCTAAGAGGAGACCTTGACAACTAGGAACCCGAATTTCAGGTCGATCCCTAGTGGGTTCGGTCGTGAACATTCCGTTGCGAGGCGGATTCAGGAAACCCTAGGCGACAAAACTCGGAACATTCCTTGGGAGTGCCGGGCAGCGACGCTTAGATTTGTTTCTCGATAGACCGCTAAAAGAGTGCCTGGAACGCCGATGGGCGGGCACCTCACAGTTGGTATCAGGAACTATTAGGAGTTGCATTATACTTCTTATTGACCTTTTGAATAAGCCAACCACTCTCAATATTTAGACTAGACAATCTATCAGTAGTTTGTGTTGAAGTGCTTATAGCAATCCAAAAAATATTCCAACTTTCAAGTAAAGCAACAAGCAAAAACATGGCTTTGAGAGAGCACTCAAATGTTATCTTTTTAGTCGAAAGCTAGATAAAAATAGTGGTGAACTCATTCAAGTGATTAGATATAGATGTCTCCTCTTCAATTCAAAGATCAATTAGCTTCTTTAACCAATGCATGTAAGATGTAACACTTTGCTTTTCATAGAGTTTATAAAGCTTCTTCCATATAACATGAGCACCATCTGTGTCTTTTACACTAAGCTATGTAGACTCAAAGGGTATCAATATGATATAGAGCATGCTAGCTCATCCAAGTCATCCCAATCATTTCTATTCATGTCTATAGGACTCACATTTTCATATCTGATGGGCTTACTCTACTCCTTTTGCTCTAAAACATTATCAATTTGCTCCTAATAATTGAAATTAGTGTTATCCAACTTCTCAATGTTGAAAAATACATTTTTAGAAGAATTCAATGATTTAATAAATGTGAACCATGAAGTAAGATGTCAACTACCCTAATGAGAAGACTGGTGATACTACAAATCGAGTGCACACTATAATAGCCAAACAAAGGTAAACACAATCCCAAAAGGCTCAATTTTGAAGACAAAAAATGGTCTAAGCACTCATCAATTCATGCTACTTTTCAATAAATTTTTGGTAAATTTTCACCAACCAAAATAACCCCCAAAACTTGCATAGAATCTATCTTTTACACTTTCTTAAAAATTAGTTTTTCCCTTTGTATGTGAATACAAACCACTTGAACCAGTTTATTGGAATAACTGGCTCAAATAATTTACGTTGTAAAAATAGTTCTCTATAAGTGGCTCAAAAGACTTGTTCAATTGATTACTGTGTGAATAGAGCTATATTTCCCAAAGGGTTGAATTCGAACTAGTTCAAATGTATGCAATGTGAAACCATCTTGAAAAATAATTACTTTACAGGTTCCTAATGTGAATCTAGCTTCACAATTATCAACTCCAATCCTTGTATAAGTTCCAAAGAACCAATTCACAATTATCAGCTCCAATCCTTGGAGGATTTTAAAGAAGCAATTCAATGAGTACTAGTGGTACAATGAATTATTTAAGTGAAGGTTTGGGCCTTAGTTAACAAGGCTTGAGGCTTTAAAGACTTATCTCCATGAAACATTGGTTGGTTTTTGCTACATGATTCAATCCAAGGCCCACAATGTAGATTTGACAATTCTCAGTGACGCAAACACATCATCTGTTACCATACATTGGGATTGTAGACACCAAAGACTTCAACAAAACACACAATGAAAATTAAAACTGTAATCTCTTTTTCTCTCTCTATCTAGTAAACACAAGTTGGTCCCCGACTTTAAATCATAAGCAAGCCTTGTAATTCTTCAAATAAGGCAACTCCTTGCTTCTTGACAAACTAGTTGTCTTTGTGCTTAAGTAACCCTTGTGCTTGCATATATGAGACCATTCTCTTCTTAAGAAATTGAGAAAAGGCAATTGATTGAGCTTGATAACAACCTTCGATGGTTGATCAAACATTTCAAACTTGTGCTATGGAAACCGCTAAAGTAAGCCTTAATGGTTGCCTTAATTGAATAATCTCCCTTAAATGAGAGATCTCAATAATATAATTTGTATTTCTTTTAGGTTTGGGCAACAAGCATTGATCTTGTGATAGTCCTCACACTCCTCGCTCCAACCATGAGCATTGAGGATGATGCTCTAGTACTAGTTGATAGAATGAGGAGCCACAAGCATGAGAGTACAAGAGGCACCACAGAGAGAGAGAGAGAGAGAGAGAGAGAGAGAGAGAGAGAGAGAGAGAGAGAGAGAGAGAGAGAGAGAGAGAGAGAGAGAGAGAGAGAAGGACAATAGTTTTATAATGTCCCTCCCTCCCTCTCCCTTCTTTTCACTCTCCTCCCTCTCTTTACCTTGGACTTCTTTTCTCTCTCCTCCCTCTCCCCCTTCCTCTCCCTCTATTTTTATCTCTCCTCCCTCTCTCTTTCCCCACCTCTCTTTCTATCTCTCTCTTTCCCTTTCTTTCTTTCCTTCCCTTTCTCTCTCTCTTTATTTCTCCCTCTCATTGTTTCTCTCACTCACCCCCCTCTCTCCCTCTATCTCTCTATTTATCTCTTCCCCTCCCTGTTTGTTTTCCTTCTCTTTTTCTCTTCCTCTCCCTCCTTTCTTCCCCTTCCCTTCTTCTCCCTCCCTCCCTCCCTCCCTCCCTCCCTCCCTCTCAATGCCATCTCTTCACAAACAAAAATAAAGAAAGAAAAGAAAAAAACACAAAAACAAAGTAAGAAGAGGCAACGTAACTACCTCAAAGGCTTGAATATGAAACCCTTTGCACCTCCCTTTTACGGCTTCCCTCCCTTCTCCTTTGCACCCTTCTCCTTTTTCTTCATGTATGGTAGTGACGGCAGCGACGGCGGTAGCAGTGATGAGCACTCTCTCTCTGTCTGTTTGTCTCTCTCTCTCTCTCTCTCTCTCTCTCTCTCCCCCCCCTCTCTCTCTCTTCCTCTTCCTCTCCCATTGAAAGCTTTGGGCTCTCTTGCTCTCTTTCGTTCTCTTTCACAAATGGTTTCGAGAAAGGCCATGCTCACGTTTTCAGTTCTTTTTTGCTCTCAAAGCAATGTCGCTATTTGCATCACTATCGGTGTTGCAAATTGCATTGCTAATTTTAGTTTGTGATGCTTATAGTGATGCTCATAGCAATGCTAATAGTGACATCGAAAATTTTCATCGAAATTGGTCGTTGTTATCGGCCCATTCCCTTGTAGTGATTCATCAGTTTGAAGAAACTCATCCATTCTCTTGAACTAAGACTATGGTGCTTACTTTAGTCCATAAAGAGCTTTCTTCAAGCAAAAGGCTTGAGCTTTTCACTCAGAAGAAGAAAATCTAGATGGATGCTCCACATAGGCTTTCTCCTCTAAATAACCATTTAGAAAGACACTTTTCTTATCCATCTGATAGATAAGCTAACCTTGGTGAGCGATTAGCATAACCAACAAAGTGAATAATCTAAACCACATAGTAGAAGCAAAGATCTCTTCATATCAATAATTGCATTTGTTGAAATTTTTATACTATAAGGCCAGCCTTATATGTGTCTAAAGTTCCATTAGCACTAGTTAGCTTACTCCTAATGATCCACTTTGTGTCGATGAATTTCTTGTGACTTGGACAATCGACAAAAGTCTAAGTCTCATTTTGGTAAATACTCTGTAGCTCCTTTTCTATGGCCTCTCACCATTGTTGAAGAGCCTCCCATCAACTATCTATCTGAGAATGCACTATATGATCAGTTGTAAAGAGCAATATAAATGAAGCCTAAGGTACAAGCTGAGCAGATCTTCAAGGGCCTTGGAAGGATCCTCAAATCCCACATGGTTTGTTGGTACCAATGAGGTAACAAGTCTCATGGAGGAGAGATGGGAGTTGAAGAATCTACTGAAAGGTTTACTTTCACCTTTGATTCCATGCCTTTGAGGTATTTGGTAGAACATCATACCCTCAAAGGCAACTACTTACTCACTTCATAAACAAGCTTTCATCTTGTGCTCTTTTTCTTTCTAAAAGATTGGCATGTTCTAACAATCTATATCCAAAATTTTCCCAATCTCAAACCCAACTTAGCAAGCCAAATGGCCAAGGTACCAAGTTGTCATGGCTTTCTAGATTTGTAAGTCTTAACATAATTTCAAATATGTGTTTGGATAAAATAATTTAGTTAAGGTTCAATGTTTGCAAAAAGTAGATATTCAACCTTGATGATTTGCAAGTTTTTTCGTGTATTTTGGGATTATAACCAAAATGAATCTAAATATTAAGATTAAAGCCCTTCCCTTGAAAAATTTCAAGGGTTTCTCTTAATTTAACAATCCATTTCACACTAGAACTCAAATTTTCATGAACAATACAATGGGAAAAATGATAAGAGTGATGAGATTACATGCTACTAGGTCCAAAATACGAATTGGTATGCAACCTCCACTTAGTCCTTTTATACAAAAAGACATAGGCAACATGAGATTGACATGTTTATTTTAGTCAAGGAGGCTGTTACCTATAAGAGCATAATTTATAATCCTCATTGAGCCTATTAATTGGTATGATTGTCCTATCTCATCATGCCCATCCACTTCCAAACTCCATAAAGGATAAAGCGTTGTTATCTATGGTTACAACTACAAAAAATGGCTTTTGAACTCAGTTTGTGTTACAACTATAGAAAATGGCTTTTGAACTAGGTTTGTGTTGCTTTCCCACTCTATCCCTATGCTATTAAAGTGTTTGAGTTTATAGGATTTGAGATGTTTAGGGCTTCTAGGGTATCCATGTTTAGCTAAGTTACCATTAGCTTTAATTAAACAATCCCAAAACTCAAGTTAGTTAATAAATTTTAACCATTATTTTAAACTGAGAGTTCGAGAGAGTTTTAGTGTCCCACATGTAAAACCCTAATTGGGGAGGCCCAAACTTTCTAGAAATAGATAGTCTACCCTCCCATTCAACCAATCTTAGGGTTTTAGGTGCTCTAGCTTTGCTAGCTACACCTTGTTCATGGAGGACAACTCAGTTGAAGATGTATGACAATGTTTACATTCACCAGTGCATGTTTGCAACCTATATCTCATAGTCCATGCCTTTTGTTATTGCTGCTCCTTGTTTTCATTAGCCCTTCAGAGGCTGTGTTTGTAGTTCTTGACTGTTTTGAGGCTACATTTACATCACATCCGATATCCCCATCTATTGGCAACCACATTGTAGGTCGCATTTATCATTGGCTATTGCGTTTGATGCCAAATTGCTGCATTTACCTCACTCTGGTGCTATACTTTTGGCTATCGTCGCGCTCGAAGAGGCTACATTTGCTAGTTTTCTCTCTCCCATGGTGTAAAAGCATCATCATTTGCTGCATTTTTTGCAATTTGACATCTTGCAAGCTCTCTTGCTATGATTTGAGATCCTCAAAAGTAGGACACACACTCTCCAAGTCACTACCCCTACCTTAGCCTTTGAGACATGAGAGTTCAGGGTACAATATTTCTTCACTACATAGTGTGTTTGCTACATGAGTATAATATTATTTTAAGATTTATTCATTTATGATCTTCATTGTGTTCATTGTCTTTGTGTTACCCTAACCCTAATTGTGCTCTATTGAGTTAGGCCACTTAACTTGTCCTTTTTGTTATTAGCATTCTTTCCTAAAATAGGCCACTTAACTCAAGTTAACTAGAGGTAGTTTCTCAAAACAAGAATTATCTTGTCACCATTCCATTATTATAGCATATGGTCTCTCGGGTAATGCTAACAAAGTATTAAAGATGAGGTGATAGCATTGAAGAGCCAAGACATTGAGGATATTAGCTTGCCCATTTCCTCATCCTTGCTCATAACAATCAAACCCATGACTAACCACATGTTATACAACCGTCCACTTGAGAAAGGAGAGCCAGGGTATAAGAAACACAAAGCTCATATAGCAAGACATTTGTCATTAGCACTCTCTACTAACCTTTGTCTTGTAGATTCTTGTCTCATAAAATAGGATGGGAGCTATTCACAGACATTATGAGGAGGTTCATCAAGTAGACATCTTGCATAGTACCAATGGCGTCTCCTCTTGCATCTCCTTTTTGTGCTTTTTAAATGAGAGTAAACCCTCCCAACTAGTCAAATAAATCACGCCTTGTCTATGTAGCAATGGGAAGGTTGTGTGTGGGTGAAGCTGCTCATAGTCCTATGACTAACCGAATGTTTTCTAATTATTTCACAAGGTTTTAAGGGCTGCATCTTGGCTGAAGACCATCTCCAATTCCTACGTCGAATATTTTTTAGATAACTCATAGGGTCTTAGTAGAATTAACCATCCTAGGCATGTCCTTTTGGGCTGAGTAGTGTTATTCCATATATTTTCATTTTTTTTTGAAAAACACCTCAAACTTATTGAGGATAGTCCTTTACTGAGAGCTATAATCGAGCTAACACCCTTGCTTTTAGTCATGAGCTCTAATTAGGTGTGCTATGCCTCCCGACTCCTAATATATTTTTATACCTATAACTCTACTACTTATTTGTTGAGTTTAACTCTTTTTCTTAATTCTAATTACCTAGCCCAATGCACATGGAAATTTGTGACTAAAGAATGTAACAAGTAGGCTCACCCCTCTTCCAGATTATGTGGACTAGATACCCATTTTATAATCAACCTAAGAAGATAAGGTTAGGAAATCCAACTCCCCTAGTTTTTTGGGTGATGTGTAGTCCCTCTAGACTACCTTGGGTATTTTGAACATTTCCCTGACATCCCCTATCCATAAAAATTTCCTAACCATAACTTCCAGATATTTACCCAATCCTACTTTGTGAGGTTTCAACATGATAGATAATTTATGGTAGAGGGTATGTTTATGTCTTTAAGCACTAGTACCCTACTTGCCAAGTTGAATTATTAGCCGATCCTTTTTTCCTAACCTTTTCTTGCACACACTACCTTATACTTTGAACCTATCCCCATTCCATGCCCTTTTTTTTCCAACCTTGTATTTGAACATGTCCCCATCCCCTATACATAAAAATCTCCTAGCCATAACTTCAAGCTATTTTTCCAACCCTACTTTGTGAGGTTTCAACATGATAGAGGTTTTATGGTAGAGGGTTATATGTTTATGTTTTTAAGCTCTAGCACCCTATTTGCCAAGTTGAATTGTTAGGTTCTCCTTTTTTCCTAACCTTGTCTTGCACACCTTACCACCTCTATTTTTAGTAAACTTTGAACCCCATTGGTATCCCAATTAACTTAAAGACCTTCCCTTTTGCAATAACCTTGCAACTCACCTCAAGTTTGAAAGGATCCTTAATAAGAGTTTTAATGCTAGTTTTTGAGAGTATAGTTACAAAGCCAGAGTCATTTGAAGACAATTCCAAGAGGACGAAATTGAAGTGAGATCAATTTCTATTAACTAATTCAGGATCATATCTTGGTTATTAGTCAATTTATCCCTTTTAGGTTATCAACATCAACTTTTGATTCGATAAATCATCCGAGAGAGTTTACACCTATGGGAAATAAGAAAGGGACTAGAGGGCTTCCTTGTCTAATTGATAATCTAAGGAACAGATTGCCAAATAAGATGCTAACAACTACTTGATGAATCTTTTATCCAAACCCATACCACATAGAAATTGGAAGATAAAATCCACTCAAGCATATCCTCAATTTTATCAAGGTCTATTTTGAAGAAAACAACATGCCTTTTTTTAATTGGTGTAGTTCTATCCTTTTTAAAGAGCAATGATAGAGTCTAGGATATATCCTCCTTTATTGAGCCTTTCTACTCCTTTATTTATCCAAACCATTGAGGTGGGGGGAAGTCATTTTGCCATTGCCTTGGTAGAAAATTTGAAGACGAAGGTAAGAGAATTGGTCTCTAGTTTGATAAGTTATGTATGTCATCCCCATTATAAATAAGTTTAATCACCTCATAGTTAATAAATTTACAAGGAAGAATCCATGGCTCATAAAATCTTTCTATACAAGTAGAAGAGGGTTAATTAAAACTTTGTAAAATTCTTGAAAAGCTCATTAGGGAGACCATCCAAATCCTTGACATTTACCGTTCACTAGTGAGTCAATGGTATAATTTATTTCAAAGGCTATAAAGTCATTGTCAATAATATTAGCTAGGGGCATAGGCACAACCTTCTTTCTAGTTTTGGCAATCAGGGCTCTAGCTTGGGTACATCCAATTAGGATATGACCTAAAGATAATAAAAAATTCATTGGCTATTGTTAGGTTATCATGGTTGTCTTTGGCTTTTGTGCCATGTGGCTTGTGGGGTTGGGGGGCAGCAAGGGGGAATGATGTCTCTTTGCTTCCTCTTCCTGTGTAGGCTAAGCACTTCTTTTATTGGTTTCTATGCTTTTTCTTCTCACCATATCCTGGTATACATGTGGACATTTTGGGCCTCAATCTCCTTAGCAATTCAAGGTCATTCCTAGTTCTAACAAGCTCCTCTTAAAGATAAGCCTCAATGTGCTCTACTATATTTTCCAAATGGACATGGGTGAGCATACTTAGAGTTATTGAACTCTCTTCTTTTCCTAATTGACTAGATTACAAGCTTAAGCAAGAGTTCTTCTATTTGAGAAGGCCCTAATCTAGACATGTTTACTGTTTTTCTCATTGTATTAATTGTGAATAGATTGGGGTCTATGAGTGGCCAATCAGCTTTGATTGTAGTATCATTGACTAACAGGCAGAAATGAATAGGGTAGTGGTCAAACAAGATGTTCTTACACACTTACATGCAATATTGAAAAATGTTGACATTAATCCTAAGGGTGTATAGATCTATCCAATCTAGCTTTGTTTAGACTAGATCCATTTTGGTTGTTGGCCTAGTTACATCCAATATTTTGGCCAACATCAATAAGTCCATGAAAAGATTTACATTGACTCAATAATTCATTTTCTTTGCTTGTTAATATCTATCCTATATTGAGACACCTATCTTGGATGGTCTCTAACATGGTACACTCCCTTACATTTACAACAGTCATTGAAAATTCAATAGGGAAGTCCACAAATTATTATAATTGTCTTGCGCACTACCACAGGTATGTTCTTTGGATATAGCATTTTCATTTTTAAGAAGTGCTTCAGCTGTGGCTTAAAGTTCTTGTAAGAAAAGGATAGATACAAGCAATTGTATGCGAGAATTCTCAGCCAGTCTCTTACTATCCTTGCTCTATTGGGGTTAGTCATCCCCTTAGCATGGTTGTTTCTTTTTATGCTCTTTTTCTTTCTTTTTGACCGTCTTCGTCTTGTTTAAATGGATTACTTCACTCTGAGATGCTTATGAATATATTCTTTCGGAGATTCGGGGAGAACTAATATCTTTTTTGGAGCTGGTGATTTTCTTACTAGGGTCCATCAGCTGGTTATGACCACATGGGAGCTCCTCTTTCTCAACTTGAGAGATGTGTATATCATTAACGTGGGCATTTAGAATTATTACTTGAAATTGAGTTTCTTCCACAATCACCTCATTTTGGATTTTGATGTAGCTTGTTGATGATTAGGTTGGTTATTGATTTTCCGTATCTCATTTGGGCCATCAAAATTGTCAGGAAGGTTCTAGTAGTCTTGGACTTATCACCATTGGTAGTTCTTGACTGTTTTGTGGTTCTTGATGCGGCCTGTCCTATCCACTGTTTGGAAACCATCATCCTTTGGTTGGACAGTCTCTAAGGAGGAGAAGCCCCAGGAGGCTCAAGGTGAAGACGATCCCCCATGAAATGTCTGGCCTTTAGTTTGGCAGATTTTGATAGATTGTTTGTTTCTTTTAAATAGAAATACAATTTGTACCGGTAATATTTAAGAATTCATGCAAATTTTCACTCACATCTTGTTCCAGTAGAGCTGGAGGATGCCATCAAGGGTAAAGACTTAAGGGGATTTTGAAAGGGTACTTCAGAAACCTGGATACTTGTGTAGCTTTGAAATTACTCCAATAACAGTGGAGTATCTTAGAGATGTGGCATGCTCTGTAATGGCTGACATGCCTAGACTCCCTTTACATCGCCTGTATGTGTCTTACAAGTTGATCGATACGACACTATGATCATCCAGTTTACACGTCCCCATACATATGCGCCTTCTTCAGAATTTCTGCTGAAAGAATCAGGTATCTTTGGCAGTCCCCCGCCATAGCCAGTCCCGGAGATCTATGCTCATGGAAAGTTTGCTCTAACAGATTCTAAGTATCGGTAGAACAAGAGAGACTCTCTCTCTCTCTCTCTGAGATCTCATATTCAAGGTTTTAGGATACAGCTACGATATTAACGAGTTTCTAGAATTTTAGGCGTCAGGCTGTAGCATTTTGACTCTCATGCATCGAAGTTGCATGAGTGACATACTCTCTGTCTCTTTCTGTCTCTCTTTTACTCTTACATTTCATGAATATCATCAAGGCTTTTACGTTTCCGTGTGATAATAGCGAGGGTAGAAATTGAAGGGAAAAGCGAGAGAGAGAGAGAGAGAGTATATATGCAGTATATTCTCTCATGCAGGAGGACGCCCTTACCAGGACGAGAAGGATCAGGAGCAGTGGTCAAACATGTCATCCACCCTCCCATTGGCCAGCACTGCTGCGTGCGTGGACCAACCCCAAGTCGACGACCACCCCATGCTCCGCCACGTGGAGCCACCCCAGCCGCAGGATGCTGGCCACCTCGCAGGTCCTGGGCCCCGCCTCTCGCTGACCAGCACACAGGACGCACCCCGACCGGCCGGCACACGTGGCGCTTCTTGGACCCCTGACTGGCTCCGACGTGGCAGCTCCACGCAAGAAGATGGCAGTATTATGGACGTCGCGTCCCGGAGCCCGCCGCGCACCAGCACCAAAGACGGCGCTAACACTCAGGATAAGGTAAGTAGATTGTTACGCAAGTTACCCCTAGCCATCTCATAACGTGGAGGTGTTTTCCCAAGGCCAATATTGAATATAGCTTGCAAGGGTGCACTTGGTAGGTGCATATAGCAATGATATTTTAAAATACAAATTTAGCCGTTTCTCAAAGAAAAGATATAGGATTGTAGAGACATATGTACCCTGTCAAGTTGAGGACTTTGTTGCCCAGCTCTGATAAAATTTTCAAGGGCTTGAAAAGACAAACGTTAGTGCACAGAAAGCTGCTTCTCTTCTCTTGGGCCATGTTTCAATCACAACCCTTTCGGACTATCACGAAAAGAAAAAGAGAGGATAAAAATACACAAAACTAAATAAAACCAAAAGCTCTCAAAGTGTTTTAGAAATGGAGATTCACATCAAACGTACACATTTGCATAGTCATCTTAAAAATGATCACTAGGTGAACCAAATACTCACAACAAGTTAAGGGGTTTACTTTATCCAAAGCTTCAATTAATATGTTTTTGGGCGCATGTTGTTTTTAGGAACTCCTCTACCTCGAATGTATGTAGCCAAATAGTAACTATGCCTTGGGACAATTATGCATCCATACTAATTGTTAGTATGTTAAGGTTATTCTTTATAAAAATCTAACTATCTGAAAAGGCAATATACAAAAATAGAAACTATGTGGCAGCTTGCCTCCGAGCACAAAGGGTTGAAATAACGACCTACCACCTAATAACTATTGATTGGAATTAAAAAGGAGAGCTAAAGAGAGAAGGAAGCTTTGCAAGTGGAAAAAGGAGATACATCAAAATGCTTTAGAATTAATGGATACCATGTTTTGTACACTAACCAATATAACCAATACTAAACCTCAAAATGGAGTGTCCTTAAATGCATTATTCTATATTCATTTTTCTAGTTTGATAGCATAATGGAGGGATCTGAGGATTTCTATCTCATCCACTAACTTTGATATTTTTTAGCGTTATAATTGTAAAGACTTGATTTTGCTTCATCTCTTCAATCAATCTTTAATCATACAATAAGCACACCCATAGGTGTATTACCCTTGGAAAGTTATTAAGCTAGGACTTGACTCACAATCACACAAACCTCATGTAGTGTTCTTATGAGCTTAGTTGCTACTTTTAGGCTCTCTTAACTCTATGGCTACAATTGGCAAAGCTCTTGAGATTCAAGTTGGTGGAAGTAATCACCTTGTATCATGTCAATACTTCTAAATCTCAAATTTATAAGTATCGTATTACTATATTTTACCTTGAAATTTTGCTACATGCTCGAGAGAGACATAGAAAAGCTTAATAACAATGTTGAATATGAAATAGCATGTATTGCATTCTTACATGCTTCATTTTATCTTAATAGAAGCATTGATTACATTTATTCTTCTTTTAGTCTCTTGGACTTGGGACAACTTACACTTCGAGTAATGGCATGAAGTCATTTGGTCTACAGGAGTTGGGATTTTCCCAAAACAAATCAACTTGTCTTGACCCTTGGGAACAACATGATATTATTGGTAAGAAACTTGTAATAGCCTTAGTATCCATAAAATCTTATAGTTTATAAAGCTAACATTTTTTTTTTCTTTTGGTTTGTGGAAACTTAGGTTGAAGTGTCGTGAAGTCTTATGATTCACATACTTGCAAATTAGAATCATGATAAGATGGTTACATTTGCTATCTTCTTAGTGTGAAGAGTGCACACTTTCTACGATAGGCATTCCCATCCTAAATGGCATCCATTTCTCTACTCCTTAGACCAAGTGAGCATGACCACTTGTTCCCCAATGGCACCATCCATAAAAGTTGTATCAATATGCACTCATATTGTTGTCATGTGTACTTATATATCTATTTTATAAAGTTCTTACTTACTAAAGACAACACATTCAATCTACATGAAATTTCCAAATTTGTGGTGCAAGGTGTGTAACCTTCATTTTTTGGTTTCATTTTTAATTCACAAATGATCTACTTCCAAATATCCCACACTTCATTATGGCTTAAGTAACAAGTCAACTACCATTGTACATTGTGTTTGAGTGGTAAGAGAGGTCTACTTCTTGGACAAGGTCTTTTTGTCCAAACTTGATTGCACACATACTTTTTTGTAGTAGGTTGTAATAAGTAACGTCACATCAACCTTTTAAAAAGTTGTGATGGTAGATTGTTGAGAATATAAATAAATTTTTCTAAGTTATGTATTATCCACTTGCAATAGTAGAGCAATAGTATATAAAAAACCTTGAAAATGAAACTATGCTAGAAGTCACATTCCCAAGAAAAAAAGTCAATGTTAAAATTTTGGAATGCATTCATAGCAAGATTATTCATAATGCAACCCTTATTCTTAATCATATTATTTGCTTAGGATTATGTACATTATTATGATGAATGGTGGAGTTTTGTGCCTTTCTCTTCCTTGCAATACTATGTTTTGAGTTTAGATGTTTGCATATTACAATGCAAACATCATTTAAAAAAAAACTCGAGTCTATTTTAATGTCTTTAACTTTATGTATATTTTCAAATATTCAAATTCTCATGTTATTTTGCATTAAAGGGAGATTATTAGGCTTCATAATTATTATTAAAATTCTACCCTTCATGAGTTTCATTTCAATGACATTGGTTTAGGGATTGGAGGGAGATGGTTTATTGATTGATGGATAAAATTATAGGCACATTGGAGAAGCAAATCAACTAAAAACTTTCATTTGCTATGATTGTTAGCCATGGCTTGATACATCATGTCATATTTATCTTGTGTACGGTTTATACCTTAGTCTATGTTACGTATCTATGTGAATAGGCTTAAGGACTTTATCTATGTCATATTTTAGCATTATTCTTTGTTTTTTGTCTTTATAATGTTGTAACAATTTTCACATGGTATTTTCTTATGGTTTAATGAAATTATTTTGATA
Organism: Lygodium microphyllum; assembly: GCF_053477565.2. NCBI lineage: Eukaryota > Viridiplantae > Streptophyta > Polypodiopsida > Schizaeales > Lygodiaceae > Lygodium > Lygodium microphyllum. The sequence continues at coordinate 59,152,857 of NC_141163.1, forward strand.
TTTTTGTTTCTTTTCTAAAGAAGTAGGTTTATTAGTTGCCATACGTATAGTAATATGTTGCATTTTGCATATAGCAAAGCAACCATTTTATGCATTATGCATTGTAACACTTTGGATATCTTGCCAAGTATCAATATCTTATATATAGTTTATACCTTAGTCTTATGTCTTAATGTGAATGGGCTTAATTAATCACAAGATATGTAGTTATTATGGTTGTTATATGCATGGCCTAAAAGGACACATTTTTTTTCATTCACTAATGAATAGTTGTATGATGGGATTTTATGAGTGCAAATTTGCTTTGATATTGTGGCTATATTCTTTACTCTATTTGACTTGACAATTTTTGAGCCTTGCTGCTCACGGATTGTCCTCTTGCTCTCTTGCTATTGAGATGGTTGGTCATTTCTCCTTTTTATTAGTAACTCTCTCCATGTGGTCCTGCTATTCCTTGTGGTCTTTGTCTCCCTCTTGTTCTCGGATTGGTGATAGCTCCCCCCAACACATCCCTCCTTGGGCATTTCTCAGTCTTACTACTAGCTAAACCCAAGGCCTTCTCCACCATTGCAAGGCTCAACTCCACCTCTACTTGGCGAGTTTCTTCTCCTCTTCTTACCATCACCATGCCATAGTTTCTTTCGGCATCGAACCTTCTCAAAAATTCTGTGCACTTGCTGTAATTGATAGCCTGCCCGACCTTCTCTACATACTTCTATAGATTGCATTGGTCCAAGAGTTGTTTTATGGCTGGCTCCTCCATGATGGCATCTTTTAGGTTTAGGGTAAGCTTGAATGTAAACTAGTTGAAACCCCTTGTTTCCACCATTAAGTTGTACTTTGTTTGCTCTTCCGCTATGAACAGGAGCTTGCCACCTTAATATTGCTCCGAATGTAGAGTTTGGCCAAGAACGAGAGAGTAGCCAATGGCTGGGCTTTGGGCCATGCTCAAATGCAATGTGTGCTTTCTATAGGGGTGACTTTCTCTTCCAACAGCGGGGCTTTCGTTATGGCTCTTTTTTCTTAGTATTTATGTCACTTTCTCCATAATGGCTATTTGTGGGGTTGGTAGTCTTGTGGTGACTTGGACATTGAACGCTTTCATACAAAGACCTGTGTCGTCCTGCATTCACTTGGCAACTTGTGAGAGCACATGCAAGTCATATCCTTCAACCACCATAATAAACAGGTGCAACTCAAAGAGACATCACTTATTTGAGTTCCATGGTGTTGACTTCGATACATATCACCTGCGCTTGCTTATCATTGCTTGTGTGTGTGCTGGCTTTTTTTTTTATATTATCTATACATAGTCACAAAAATCATTGTTTATTTGTATACACATTTATGAATCCATGTCACTTCGTGAGGATAAAAGCCAATTGTAAAACTCAGGATTGTACTGGAGTGTGGCACACACATCTAGAATTCGTGGCAACCTACTCAATAGCAATAGATAACATCGAGTAGCATGATAACTTATCCGAGTCTACTTACAGCATGTAGCTCCTCCTCAGTGAGAATTTTATCAACTAGAGAGTTCTCTTGGCTAGTTCTAGCTAAGTCCATACCCCGAACGGTAGTCACTACTCGAAAGGAAGTTGGCGCCACATAGGTTGGGTCTCTTTGAGACCCCCATTTGGCCAATCACTCCTCTGAGTCATAAAGTGGGCTCCAAGTTTGGCCATTATAGCATACTTTTCAAACCAATGTTTTTCAAATTGAATTCGACCCTTATCGTCACTTTAGCTACTCTATCTCTAAGAGATTTGGTTGGCAAAGGGCTTCATTGAATGTCACAGTTAAGCATAGTTCGTCGGCCTCCTCGTCAAAGATGAATTGCATGCATTCATACAGGAGCTTATCATAGTGCTCGTTAAGATATTCTTGCTCTTACTAGGATAGAAAATGTGACAAATATTCCTCAAGCTACTCTTTAAGGACTGTGCCCATGTCCACAAGGACGTAAGCACGTGCAAATAATTTGAGTTTAGCCTCCAACTCGGTCAAGCACTCTGTGATACTTCTATGTTCTATGAAGGCTTGCTTGCTTGCTATCTCATGTAAGGTTTTGGGAGTTTCCCTAGGCTTTAGCATAGTTGGGGGCTCAAGCCTAGATGAGCAAGATTTGTCAATGCTAGGATTGCTTATGTCCTCGAGGTTTTCATGTTTCTCTTGAGGCTTTACTACCATTGTGCCATGGTTCTCCTCGGATGTGACCGGTATAGTTTTGTCAACTTGTTGTGACATTATTGTATCCACTCTTGATTGGTCAACGCAAGTTCTATTGTCAATGGATTGAGTGTTGCAAGAAACCATTGATGGTGGTTGCTTTGACTTATCAGAATACACGAATGTGTTAGCTTTCATGGATGCAGATAGAGAGCAACACACAAAGTGAAGCAACATGCTTCCTCTCTAATTCTTCTCATTTACTGAAAGAACATTAGTCAAGTATTTACAAGTCCAAAAGGACCATTCACACCAACCATAAAGACTAGAGTACCGACTTATTTAATATATCCGACTAATATAGCTAGACTAGCTGTGTCTAGCTCGGTCAAACACATATGAAAGAGCTTGATATTCTAACACTCCCCCTCAAGCTCAAGACAACATTTGTACTCCAAGCAGTTGTCTAAAACCACAGAACTTATCTTTACCCAAAGACTTGGTAAAGATATCTGCAACCTATTCATCTATCTTTACATGCATAAGATCCACTCGTCTTGTAAGAACCATCTCTCTGATGAAATGGTAGTGTATCTCTATGTGTTTTGTCCTAGCATGATAGACTAGATTCATAGCTAGGAGTACACTACTCAGATTATCACATAGTAACTTCACTAGAGCATCTACCTGTATGTCCAAATCAGCCATAAGCTTGAGCAGCCATGAAAACTTGCATGCTCCCAATGCAGCCCCCCTGTACTCTGCCTGAGTAACTCGACAAAGCAACCGTAGGCTGCTTCTTGCTGCTCCAGCTAATCATGCCGCTACCAAATCCAAATGCATATCCACTCGTAGATTTACGATCATATGAGCAACCTGCCCAATCTGCATCCGTGTATTGAGTCAATATCAAGGGCTTATCTCTGACATAGAACAACCCATACTCTACAATGGACTTAACATATCTCATAATGCATCTAACTGCATCCAAGTGCAGCTTTCTAGGCTTCTGCATAAACTGGCTTATGAGCCCTACAGCATAGCTCAAGTCAGGCCTAGTGATGGTCAAGTAAATCAAGCTGCCAACCATCTGCCTGTACATAGTCACATCCTCTACTTCAGCCCCAGTATTCATGTCTAGCTTGACATTCTGATCAAGAGGTGTATCCAACGGTTTGCATTCAGCCATGCCATACTTCTTTAGCATCTCCATGGCATAGTGCTTCTGCATCAGCCATAAACCGTTTTCAGTTGGAACTACCTCAATGCCCAAGAAATACTTCAGTTCTCCTAGGTCTTTCATGTCAAATTCAGATTTCAACATCTTCATTACATACTGTATGCCCAAGTCATCATCATCAGTGATTATCAAATCATCAACATATATGACCAACACTACCAAGCCATTGTCAGTTTTCTTTGTAAAGAGGCTGTGATCAGCCCTGCCAATAGCAAAACCCAATCTCTGCAAGTAGTTACTGATCCTAGCATGCCAAGCTCTCGGAGCCTCCTTCAGCCCGTACAGTGCCTTTTTCAGCTTGCATACATAATGTTGAAAATCAGGGTGAACATACCCTTTCGGTTGAACCATATAAACATCCTCTGCTAGGTCTCTATTAAGAAATGCATTCTTAACGTCTATTCGCTGCAATTTCCAGCCTTTAGCAACAGCCAAGGCAATCACAGTGCGAATGGTTGCCATCTTGGCAATAGGGCTGAATGTTTCCTCATAATCAAGTTCATACTTTTGGGCATACCCCTTTGCGACCAGCCTGGCTTTGTATCTCTCCACACTGCCATCTAACTTGCATTTGATTTTGTAGACCCATTTGCAGCCAATTGTCTTTTTCCCTTCAGGCAGTGGCATTTTCAGCCAAGAAATTATCAAAATCATTTGATACATACTCTCCACCATTGTCAGATATCAAGCAAGAGATGTAGCATTCAAACTCCTTCTCAACCTGTGCTTTAAATTGCTGAAAAACAGCAAAGATCTCATCTTTTGTTTTCAATATGTAAAGTTCAACAGGATAATTAGACAAATCAAATCGTAACTAACTATAGTGTGTTATAGAATGGAACCAAGGATGTGTTAAGGAAAGACTCTCTCACCTCTTGAGTTACATGCAGGATGAAATCCAATAATTTCATGAGCTATTCCATGCAGTTTACCAAGTAGGATCTTGGTGCAGTCTTGTCTTAAGAGACGAAACATTTCTAGGAGTAGATATTGATATCTCCAATGTACCAATTCAATGCAAATTGATGGATTGAATACCAAGACTAGGGTTAGACACCTTCCTACTACTCCATACATGCTAATCTAATGAGAAATATAGAATATGATTTATGGAGGCTTCACTAGGCAAAACGATGCTTGGTTTGATTTTTCATTTTCAATTGAAGGCACACCAATTGTATGGTTCATATGGAAGGTGAAATAATGACCCTAAATCAATGGGTCTATTGTTGCATTACTCAAATTATCCAACCAGTTCACATTATCATAGCTCACTGAACTTGTATTAACAATTATGAGATCAATGAGAATCTTCCCAACCTCCCTAGCAAATATTTAGCACTAGATGCCTTCAAAGAGTCTCCCATTTATTATATCATGGCTGCATACCTAATCCATGGCTAATAAATGCATCTACTCAAAACATCTTTTTTCATAAAATGCCTGATAAAGAAAAAATGAAATCTTGGACAAACTCCCTTATGTGAATCTTCTGTAGCCTATGACACAATAACAGTATGAAATATAACTCTCTTTTTTGGTAGAGATCTTGCCAAGCTTAACAACATGATGTCAATGATGGATATAACATTTTTGACAAAAATAAATGTAAGAAAAAAACTTTATTAGCAACCATGCTAAACTCTACGATAATATGGCAATGCTTTGAGCTAATGGTCTCGTCAAGTTAAAAAACAGTGTGATTTTTTCTTTTACACCATCAACTTTACAATTCAATTGAAATGTCTAGAAGGACTAATAACTTATAAAAACCAAGAATTATAATGATTTATTAAAATATCTATACATATTTGGGTACTTCAATAGTTGTACCTTCAATTGTTACCATTATAGAATTGAGTGAAGAGAAAGTGAGAAAGTTTCTTCTCAAATAGGTCAAGATGCCCAGAATCAATGGAGAAGGAATGAAGGTAGAAATCAATGCCAAAACCTAGATTGAGTAGATGGAGGATTACTATACAACAAATCGAGCAATGATTTCTTGCCTAAGACTGACAAGAGAAGCACAATTGTGGTGTAAGTAGTGGTATCATGAGAAAGCTATTTCTAAAGCCACAGTGACCTAGAGTCGAATTAAGAGAGCAACCCAAGGCTCGTACTTGTCATCTACCTATCAAATCCTGGATATGGAATGAATTCTTCAACCTAAAGCATCAAAGGGTTGTCTCTAGAAGGTTACTATTCTCATTGTGTGACATTACAAAAATACGCTCCCCACATGTCCATGAGCTAGTAGGTGGCATGCTTCTACCAAGGACTAAATCCACCTCTTAATGGCCAACTTGAGATGATAAGGCCTTCCAATCTAGAGGACATTTCAACAAGAGCAAAATTTTTGGTGACTACCCTTTCCATGTGAAACAATGGGTCTAACCAGTATAATAATAAGTATTCATATTGTAAGAAGGCTCGAGTGAACTATTAGCATAGCAATGATAATCATGGCCATGTAAATGTTTCCAATGCCCTCCAATATTGCAATATTAATAATAACAAAAATAGTGTTGGGTATTTTACTCACGCCTTACTTACGCCTACGCTCATATGGGAGTGTCGGTGATCAGTAGGACACTGGGGCACTTTTTACTCTCGGTAGGAGAGGTTTTTTCCCCCAGACTTATGGTCTTATTATCGTATGTACTTATGTGCTTATGTTACACACATTTAGGCACTTAGTGTGTGTCGGGTGTGAACACCCCCCTACAACCCTAAGGTTTAAGGGTTGTACTTTGTACTTTCAGATTACACTCATTCAGTCTATTCTCTTGGGTGTCGTGCTTCAACTCTGTCTCTCACTCTCACACTGTCTACTGAATCCCAGCTGTACCTTGATCCTATGTTCTCACATTTGGTATCAGAGCTCAGCTCTGAACTCAGCTTCTGCAGCACACGCCAATCCTGCTCCAGCGTCAAACGTCACGTCAGCACAGGTACATCCTGTCGTCAGTCCTGTCAGTAGTCAGGCGCTGTTTCTCAGCGCTGCCTCAGCACAGTACAACTCGTCGTCAGCCTCCACCAGTACCCTGCCCGTCAACAGTCGTCCGTCAGTAGTCTCTCGTCAGCTCGCGAGCAGCACCACCAGTCCGCCAGGGTCCGTTTTCTGCAAACGAGTTTCCTCTGCGCTCGTGACCAGTTTTGTGCAGGCGGAGTCAACGCCTGCTCGCGACGTGCTTCACGCCACCTGCCCTGTCCACGCGCAGCCCGCCTGCCCATCACGACTCGTCAGCCCGTCAGACGACCTGCTCCCGCCTGCCCACCTGTCTACGTCATGTCAGCAGCTCGCGACGTGCTTCACGCCCAGGTAAAATTTTCAAAATTATTATTATTTCAGCCCAGAATAAAATTCTGGAAGCGGCGGTTCACACGTGGTTGGCACAGATCTACTGGAAAAGTAAATTTCATGCAAATTTCTGGACTGAATGGTCAGAAATTTTGGGGCTTTTGTGTATTTGGAGGACAGATGCATTTAAACTGCTGATACAGTCACAGAACGACTGTTTTTTATAGAGATTTTGGCAAAAATTTTGGGGATTTATTCATAACAGTGTTGCACTACACTGTTTGCACCTTGGGAAGCGTGCAGTAAAGGATAGTTTTCTGACAGAGTACGCCCTTGCACATCAATTGCAGAAAAGTATTTGCTGCAATTTTTGGAAATTTCAAATTTCCAGTTCAAACTGCTTTGACATTGCTCATATTGTCTTTGGAAATTTGTCATCATGGCAGATCAGGGAGGTGATGTTTTTACGTATGTATCCAAAGAGGACAGACTGGACGGAAACAACTATTCCCTTTGGTCATTTATGATGAAAAATGTATTAGTGGCCAATAATTTATGGGATTATGTCAGTGGAGAGGAAACTCGGCCGGGAGTTGTAGCTCCCGCTACTCCTCCTCCCCATGGCGCACGTGGACAACGGGGACCTCAGCCCGCTCCACCTCAGCCACTTCCTCCAAGAACTGCAGCTCAAAAATCTTGGGATACCCGTGATGCACAGGCCTTGTCGTTGATTGCTTTGGCAGTTCAGCGGTCCATCATACCTCATATCCGGTCGGCATCTTCTTCACGAGATGCATGGTTGACTTTGGAGCATATGTTTGCAGGAAAAAATGAGACATGGATCTCTTTCTTGAAAAAAGAGTTGGAAACTCTAAAGATGCATGAAGGTGATTCTATGCAGGATCACTTAAACAAGATTCAGGACTTGAGGGAGCAGCTCATGAATGTAGATGAGTATTTTTCGGATGCACAGTTAATATCCACCACCTTGAATTCCCTACCTCCTTCGTACTTGTCTTTTCATACTGCATTGAACCTCACAATGAGGATTGCTGAGCACCCAATCACTTTTATTCAGTTGGTTAGCTTGCTTCTAGAGGAGGAGCAAACACGGAAAAATAGTGGTGTGGATGCTATAGTCTCTGAGCAGGCTTTTGTGGTACGACAGAAAGGCAAGAACAGCAAGGTGAAAAATGCTCCACAGAGTTCTGGCACTTCAGGCACATCGCAGAATCAGTCACAAGGGGGGATGCAACCAAAGAAAGGAAAATGTCATTATTGTAAGAAGCCCGGCCACTATATCACTGAGTGCAAAAAGCGCATTGCCAAAGAGAAGAAAAAGGAGTCAGGAATGTCTGTTTCTTCTACTCCTTCCACTGCTAGTGAGTCCGCGTCCTTTGTTGTGGACCGGGACTCTTGTTTTTACACTTGCAGTTATGATATCTCTTGGGCCGATAGAGCACTTAGCTCTACAGAGGATGCTGACACTTGGTTCTTTGACAGTGGTGCTTCTAGACATATCACATCTCGCAGAGATATGTTTGCTTCAGTTAGTGCACCTCCCGTTGGGAAAACGGTACAGTGTGCCAATAATGCATCATACCCTGTTCGTGGTATTGGGGAGATTCAGCTCACAGCCATTGATGGCTCTATTCTCCGCCTGCAGGATGCTTTGTTTGTGCCTGGAATAAAGAAGAATTTGCTTTCTATTTCTTCTTTAGCACGTTGTGGTATGCAGGTCACTTTTGATGATGACCGTTGCATGGTTCGAGAAAAAGAATGCATGACATTGGTCTTGACAGGATCTTTGTGTCATGGTTTATATGAGTTGGATGCTCTTTCAGTAGATCAGTCAGCATACTTGACATCCACTCTTACTCCTGCTATGATACAGGCGGAGTTATGGCATGCTCGTTTAGGGCATGTAAACTTTGGCAGCTTGATGCTTTTACAGCGTACTCAGATGCTGGATGGCTTACCTCTCTTGGAGAGACCTCATGAACACTTATGCGAGGGATGCATTTTGGGGAAAATGCATCGTTTCTCATTTCCTCGTGATGTTGCTTTCAGGGCAACAACCAGATTGGAGTTGGTGCATTCAGATGTTTGTGGGCCTATGCAGACCATGTCATTGGGTGGTTGTTATTATTTTGTGACATTCATTGATGACTTCACACGTTTTTGCTGGGTCTATTGTTTGAAAAAGAAGTCAGAAGTGTATGATGCATTTTTGGCTTTCAGTGCACTTGTTGAAAACCAATCTGGATGCCACATTAAGACTCTCCGTTCGGACCGAGGGGGGAATACATGTCCTCTATGCTAAATTCTTTTTTGCAGCAGAAGGGCATAGTACATCGGTATACTACAACTTATACTCCACAACAGAATGGGGTAGCAGAGAGGAAAAATCAGTCACTCATGGAGATGGCCAGATGTATGCTGAAGGCAAAGAGCTTGCCTCATAGTTTTTGGATGGAAGCAATCATGTGTGCTTGCCATATTTTGAACAGATGCCCTACCAAAGCCTTGAAGACCATCACACCATTTGAGGCTTGGAACAGCCGTAAACCTTCTGTTGGTCACTTTTGTACCTTTGGGTGTCTTGCCTATGCCCATATTCCACAGGTACTTAGAAGAAAATTGGACAACAAGGCTGTTAAGTACATTTTTATGGGATATAGCAATGAGAGCAAAGGCTACAGACTCTATGATCCCGTTACTAAGAAGGTTTTTGTCAGCAAGGATGTTGTTTTTGATGAAAAATCAGAATTATCCTTGGCTGGTTTGGACACATATCAGCTTGCTCGTGATATTTTTGAAGGGCTGCTGCCCATTACTTTTGGTGACTCAGCTGGAGGTTCACAAAATGAACCTAATGTTCAGCCAGCTGCTCCTATGGAAAGTGCAGAAATTCAACCATTGGCTGATCGGAATACTCAGCATAATGCTGAAACAGAAATTCAGCAAGAGCTTGCACACAGTCAGGATGCTAGACAGCTACCTAGATGGTATTTGCAGACTATGCAAGATAGTCCTTTGGATGCACCCATGGCTGGTCGTACTAGAAGGCAAACTCGTTTGCATGATTCAGCACATATTATGGAGTTTATTATGGCAGCAAGTACTTTTGATAATGAAGAGCCTGAATGTTATGAGGATGCACAACACAGTGTGTATTGGAAGGTAGCCATGCAAGCTGTATTAGATTCTATTACTAAGAATCACACTTGGGATTTGGTGTCCTTGCCATTTGGGAAGAAAGCCATTGGAACAAAATGGGTCTACAAATTGAAAAGAAAAGCAGATGGATCCATAGATAAATACAAGGCACGGCTGGTAGCTAAAGGCTACGCATAGAAAAAGGGCATTGATTATGAGGAGACATTTGCTCCTACTTCCCGTATGACGACCATCAGGTCTATGATTGCTTTGGCTGCACATTATGGTTGGACAGTTCATCAGCTAGATATCAAGACTGCATTTTTGCATGGGGAACTTCAGGAGGAAGTTTATGTACAGCAGCCCATTGGTTTTGCAGTTGAAGGCTCAGAACATTTGGTATGCAAGCTAAAAAAGGCACTATATGGTTTAAAACAAGCTCCTAGAGCTTGGTATGAAAAGATAGATGCTTTCTTGCTTGGTCAAGGGTTTCTAAATAGTTCATCTGAGTCTACCCTTTACGTATGTAAAGAAGGGGGATCTATGCTGATTTTATGTCTTTATGTTGATGAACTTTTGCTCACTGGAACACATGCTGATCAGATTTCAGCATTTAAACAAAATTTGCAGCAAACTTTTAACATGTCTGACTTGGGAGTTTTGCATTACTACTTGGGCATCCAGTTTATACATACTGCTCGAGGTATTGGGTTATCACAGTCAAGGTATATTGGGCAGCTTCTTGAGAAATTTGGCTTACAGGATTGCAAGCCAGTTTGTACTCCCATGGAACCTGGACTGAAACTGTCATTACATGATGACAGTGATTTGTTTGATATACATACATATGCTCCTGCAGTTGGATGCCTTATCTATCTATGCAATACTAGGCCGGACATACAGTTTGCAGTTTCAGCCTTGAGCAGGTATATGCATCAGTCACGTATGTCACATTGGCAAGCTGTCAAGCGTGTTTTCCGCTACTTGCAGGGTACTCGTTCTCTTGGGTTGCTTTATGCCAAGGGGGGACCACTGCATTTACATGCTTACAGTGATTCTGATTGGGCTGGTGATTATGATACACGTCACTCTACTAGTGGCAATTGTTTCTTTCTTGGCACTTCTTGCATTTCTTGGCTTAGCAAGAAACAATCCACTGTTGCCACATCGTCATGTGAAGCTGAATACAAGGCAGCTTTCACCACCACAGTTGAATGCGTATGGCTTAGACGCTTGCTAGCTGATTTAGATGTATCTATTACTAAGCCTACTACTTTGTTCACTGACAGTCAGAGTGCCATTGCAGTGGCACGGAACCCAGTGTTTCATGCTCGCACGAAACACATTGAGATTCACTATCACTTTGTCAGAGAGAGGCTACATGCAGGTGATATCAGCCTTGTCTATTGTCCTACCACCAGTAATGTGGCAGACATCTTCACCAAAGCTCTTCCTCGTGACAACTTTGAAGCATTTCGCGATGCTTTAAATTTGATATCCTTTGGTGGCGGATGATCCTTGTACTCTTGATCACTCTTCACTCCAGGGGGGTTTGTTGGGTATTTTACTCACGCCTTACTTACGCCTACGCTCATATGGGAGTGTCGGTGATCAGTAGTAAACTGGGGCACTTTTTACTCTCGGTAGGAGAGGTTTTTTCCCCTAGACTTATGGTCTTATTATCGTATGTACTTATGTGCTTATGTTACACACATTTAGGCACTTAGTGTGTGTCGGGTGTGAACACCCCCCTACAACCCTAATGTTTAAGGGTTGTACTTTGTACTTTCAGATTACACTCATTCAGTCTATTCTCTTGGGTGTCGTGCTTCAACTCTGTCTCTCACTCTCACACTGTCTACTGAATCCCAGCTGTACCTTGATCCTCTGTTCTCACAAATAGGAGGATGGAAAATGAACCATGCTCAAAATGCAATCATCAGGTCATTTTCGAGTTCAATATCCCAATAGCGGCATAAATACTCATGCTAATGTTCCTCGTAATCCTCCAAGGGGGCCAAACTTTAGTATCTAAGGACATGGGCATGGGGGCAATGCTTGAAGCTAGGCGAAGAGAAGTTGTGGAGCTGGAGCCTACACATGTGCTATTACAATTGATGAAATAGATTATTTCTAAGAAAAAGAAGTTGAAAGGGGCACCATCCATGTAGTCATTAACAACTAGGGCATGGGGGCAACAATTCTCCATAATGCAAAGTCCAACTAAACACCAAGGTACTCCTTGTTAATTTTGATGGATTACAAAGCTACCCATTCATTCCCCTCAATATACAAGAAAGATGAAATTAAATCTAGAACTAGCTAGGAAATTACTAGTAGAATTCGCAAATGGAAGAGAAATTATATCAGCATAGGCAATCAATAATATCCACTTCTAACTAGGCAATGCAAATATAAAGTCAAATTTTAGGGTTATTTCCTAAATTAGGAGTCTATCACTATTTATTAGGGATGGACTGGTTAGTTCCAAATCAAGTAGATATACACTGTGGATAAGGTACATCACATTCAAAATCCTTTTCAAGAAAGTGAGTCACAAGGAAAATCACGAAAACCTAGGATTCAGCTAGCCAAGGCTAGTTTGATCTTTGAGGGAATGAGGAAGGACTTCTAGTCTATCTAATCAAAGTAAACGAGGTAGAAAATGTTAAGGACAAGAATGATTCATCATGGCTAAGTGAAAATGAAAATAACTTCCTTGAGGAATTAACGAAATCACCTCTTGAGTGAGATGTAGATCATGAGATCAAGTTGATACCTAGAGCAGAATCGATCACCAAAAAGACCATACAAAAAATCTATTCTTGAAGTAATCGAATTAAAGGAACATTTAAAGCAACTACTAGATTAGGGCTTCATAGGATAGGAGCACCTAGAGTGCTCATATTTGATTCCAAAAGAAGGAAGGAACCCTTAGCTATGTATCAACTCTACAAGGGATCAAATCAGGTTACTATAGAAATAAGTACCCCATTCTCCAAATCAATGAGTTGCTGGATAAGTTACAAGAAGCTATAATATTTTCAAATATTGATTTGAGATAAATATATTTCTAGATCTGGATTAAGGAACATGACATTTCAAAAACAACTTTAGCAGCTCCCTTGGATTATCACGAGGTCTGTCTCTTAGGCCCTACTGAGTCTACATCACAACAGTAGAGTTTTGGCGGAACCCACAAGGATCAACCTAAATTTCCAGGTTCCTAAAATCAGTCTGGTCTCCTAATAGCCAGCTAGCATCAGTAATTTCAAGTTTCCACTTCCTACAGGATTACTCGACTAAAGTGGACTTGCCATTGCACTTGGTTCAAAGAGAATGGGAGATGAAGGGGAGTGTAATATGTCAATCCTCTTTCCCATAAGGAAAAATCCCATTTCGGCCCCCTAAAACAATGCAAGTCAATTCTAGCTAGTGACCAGTTGGTCAATTTATCATCTTTCTATTTCTATTTCCAATTTAGAAAAGCTCCTAACTAGCCGGGACCACCCTACTATTGGATGGACGTGTCGAGGGTCACACCCGCTCGCTTTCCTTTGATGTTGGTATCATCTTTAGTATTTTAATTACCTACATCACATTTATTGAAACATATACAACCAACTTCCTTAATTAGATTGTTAAATCATAGGTTCCTTCACATAATTTATCTCATGGACACACATACAATTCAAACAACCCTTGAATTAAAAAAAAATCATTTATTATATTGGAAGTTTATTACAATTTTCATCTTTTTGATCCTGCGGAAGATATACGGAATTCCACGAGGGTATTTTTCCCACCAAGATTCCTTCCTTGTAACTTGTATTAGGGTTACAAGATCCCATTTTGGATCATGAAGGGGCTCCTCAAATTCTAGGAGTAATGTAGAATTTACAGCCAGAGTCCCCCCTGGCATCCACATTTCCTATTGCTCAAGACTATCCCTACAGACCTTTCCACTATGGAGCCGGTCTAAGCCTCTTGAAGCGATAACCATGACCCCCTTGGAGTAGGGTCTCATAGCTAGCTTGGGGGTAGCCTAGTGCAATCTTTCCTTTTGTCTAGTTTCTCAATGTTTTTAATCAGGGATCTAGATTATTTTAGCAAACACAAACAATCCTTTCAAATATATATCAATGATGCAATGACAATCACACCGTCATGCAGCTCACAGCTTCACATAGCCAAGGTAGATCTTAGCCTAAGGTAACCTTACCATATAATTATTATCCTCCTCCCCTTGGGAGAAGTGTTGAGTACAATTCTTTCAACTTTGTTAAGTAAGACATAAATTTCCCATTTAGGGCTAACTTACCCAACATACCCAACATAAGTGAATTTCCTTTATTTGGTACTTGGAAAATATTGCGACAATAATTTAACAAGATGATTTACAAGACCTTTAAATAGACTTTCAATTTTAAAGCATTAATAAGCACATAACCTTATCACTTTTGATAATATATCAAGTTATTTTACTAATCTTGAGTGCGTATAAAGTTCTTTACTCATTTTGTGCAATATCCTCATGCAACTATTTTCAACATGATTCTATGAATTATAATCTCGATTAATCTAACTACAAATCATAGATAGCAGTTAACCATTTATGTGTATATTAATACACTCTTTAGATGAAATTGTCATTTTGTGTGTGAGTGTAAATATGGAAGCTAATATTTTATGTAATTAATTTTTATACGAATGTTATCCATGTACTCTGACAAGCAGTTCTTGTACCATATAATGAAAAAGCTAATATTTTATGAAAATTTTTGATAAAAATCTTATTATTTTATGTCGCAATATGAAAATAATAGTCTATTTCTGAGTTGTAAACAACCTAGTTTGGCATGATGACATTGGGAATTTTGTCTTTTCTTGCACTTGAGTTTGCTACACCCGATGTTCCATTGGTAGTGGCAACTCCGATAATCTCGGGCACTCCGTATCTCTAGCAATACCCGAGGCTGCATTGGATCTCATCATCTTCGCGCCTCGTTGCTTTGGAGCCATTATTTGCGAGTGGGTTCGAGAGATAGAGAAGGTGGAATGAATCCGGGATGGGAGAGTGTGAGAGAAGATTGTCGAGATAAAGACAAAGATACACTATAAGGATACGGAGGCATAGCGACGGTGCTTTCCGACACAAAATAGTAGCATTGTTATTTCTGTTGCTATTAGTGTCGCAAATGCGACGCTAATAGCGACAGTGCTCAGATGAGAAAAACGCGAGATGAAACCCGAGCGTTTTATTTTGCGTGAGTAAAAAAAAGAGAGAGTGAAAGGGAGAGCGAAAGAGAGAGTGAACTCCATCTTGCATTCGAGAGGGAGAGGGAGAGAAAGAGAGAAAGAGGGAGAATGAAAGCTTCTCACCACCACCACCATCGTTCACGAAGAAGAGGTGGAAGTGTATGGAGGGCGAAGAGGAGCCGCCGAATCCATCCTCGGGCGGCCTTTACGGTGAGAGTGCATTGTTCCTTCTTGTTTGTTTTAATGTTTTCTCTTTTTCTTTTACTTGTTTTTGTTAAAAATCATGTGTATTGAGAGAGGAAGAGGAAATGAGAGAGGGAGAGGAAGAGAGAAAAGGAAAGAAGGAATGAGAGAGAGAGGGAGAAAATATTAAACATAATAGGGAAAGAGAGAAAGAGAGGGAGAGGGAGAGGGAGGGAGAGGAAATGAGAGAGGGAGAGGATGAGAGAAAAGAAAAGAAGATGAAAGAGGGAGAGGAAGAGAGAAAAGGAAAGAAGGAATGAGAGAGAGAGGGAGAAAACATTAAACATAATAGGAAAAGAGAGAAAGAGAGGGAGAGAGAGAGGGAGGGAGAGGAAATGAGAGAGGGAGAGGAAGAGAGAAAAGGAAAGAAAGAACGAGAGAGAGAGAGAGAGAGAGAGAGAGAGAGAGAGAGAGAGAGAGAGAACATTAAACATAATAGGGAAAGAGAGAAATAGAGGGAGAGGGAGAGGGAGGGAGAGAGAGAAAGAGGGAGAGGTTATTGTTATTGTTGTTGTTTTATTTCTTCTTTTTTTAAAAAATTGTTTGTTGTTATTGTGGTAGTTGTAGTAGTGGTAGTGGTAGTGGTAGTGGTAGTGGTAGTTGTTGTTTAATTTCTTATTTTCTTATTTGTTTTTTTGTGATAGTGATAGTGGTAGCGGTAGCGGTAGTAGTAGTTGTTGTTTAATTTCTTATTTTTTTGTTTGTTGTTGTTGTGGTAGTCGTAGTAGTAGTAGTGGTAGTGGTAGTGATAGTAGTAGTTGTTGTTTAATTTCTTCTCTTCTAGTTTGTTGTTGTTGTGGCAGTCGTAGTCATCGTAGTTGTGATTGTAGTAGTACTAGTAGTAGTAATAATAGTTTTCTTGTTTGTTGTAGTAGTAGTATTTTTCTTTTCTTGTTTATTGTTGTTTAGTTTTCTTGTTTGTTGTTGTAGTAATAGTAGTAGTTTTTTTTTCTTTTATTGTTTATTGTTGTTTAGTTTTCTTGTTTGTTGTTATTGTAGTAGTAGTTGTTGTTGTTATTGTTTTTTCTTCTTTTCTTGTTTATTGTAGTGGTAGTGGTTTGTCGTAGTCGTAGTTGTAGTCATTGTCGTTGTCGTTGTCGTTATCGTTGTAGTCGTGGTAGTAGTAGTAGTGGTGGTGGTGGTGGTGGTGGTTTTCTTGTTTGTTTTTATTGTTGTTGTCATTGTAATAGTAGTTTTTTTTGTTGAGATATTTGCAATCACACCTACTTTAGTCCCTTTGTGAGAAGCTGTGAGGGATCAGGAGCAAAATCCCATATGCACAGTAAGAGAAAGTACCACCACTCAATTCCTATAAAGCATTGTACTTGCACTCTTTTTCTAATGCAATGATAGTACTCTTTTCTTTCTAGTAAAGTGTCATGTCATTGTCAATACACAAGATTGTGATTATGAGTCCAAGTCTCAATCTTGGAACTTAATTCACTTGTGTAACAATTTGTCCTAGTCAGGGTCAATGTCTTCATGAGTTTCTTTTTCCTCTTTCAACCTCCATAGCTTCCGCATCTGCCATGCTCTAGATCCCGTATATTACACATGGTATTAGAGCTCAGTTGAGCATGGCTCAACTCTCCTTTCACTCCTCTCAGCTCCTTTTCATCTCTTCTCAGCTCAGTTTGAGTACTGGACCCTATCTCCAACTTCATTTGCATTCCTACCTTCAATGAAGCTTCCATAGCAACCATAGACAGCAGCACCCTGTGAGTTTGAAGCTTTCATATCTCTCTCCATAGGCCAAATCTCTCTAAAATTCCTTCTGAAGAAGTATTTCTCTACTCCCAAAGCTCCTTGTTGGCACCTCAATCATTGAGATTGGGCAACTATAGCTTCAGCATTGCCTCTTTTCAGAGTCGCTGCCATAACTTTGTCTGTGGATAGCATCTACCTCCCTCTGTTGGAGCAGCTATATCTCATCAACCATGCCATATCTTTTCGATCTTTCTTCTCGAGATTGTTCTTCAAGTCAAGGTGCAACTTCTTGGCACAAAAATCAGGAGATTGATGCACACCATGCTCGGCATTTGCATTTTCCCAAATCTGGGCATAATTTTGATAGCGACCACTTTGAAGGCTTAGATCTCTCAACTCGAGCATAATGAGTACAAACCCTCTTAGGGTGAGTTAGATCCATTAGCGAGGGTCCTCCATCTCAAAGGGTTTGAGCAAGTTCGGCCTGTGGAGCACGTGGGAGCTCATTTACCAGTTGTTGGTTCCTGTTTTGATAGGATAGCCATAGCCACTTACCTTTAAGCTAAATTTTCCTTCATTTTCTCTCTCCTGCCACTTAAACCAAGCCAAGGACACTTTAATTTGAAGTTTTTAGCAAGTATTCGACCATCAAATTAGAAAGGAGGGAAAGCTATGAAGAGTTTTTGAAGATCATCAAGTCAAACTCAAGCAACAAACATCAAATTTCAAACTAGTATCTTTTGATACTTCACTGCTATTGCTTGTGTCTTTTGACACATGCAAAGATAAACTCATTCTTGGTTATTCTCAGTCATTTGAATCTAATTTGTTGCTGGTCTCTCAAGTCAAACATGGGCAAAGATTCCCCAACTGCCCGTTTCAAAGGAGTTGGGTTTCATACCTAGCAGACTCACATCAAATTGATCCTGATGAAGAAGGGCCTTTGGGCCATTACCACTGGAAAGAAAAGAAGCCTCGTGATGTGGATTTTGCTGTCACTTGGCAAAAGAATGATGATAAGGCTCAGGCCATTATCAAACTGGAGCTAGATGACAGCTATATCCACCATGTGGATAACTGTGAGACCTCACAGGATACATGGAAGAGACTTGACACCTTGTTCGATGCACAGTCTAAATCATCAAAGTATGGTCTCCTAGTTGAGTTTTTCAGGCGTGAAATGAAGTCCAGTACCTCACTTGCCACACGTCTAAATTATATGGAAGGACTTCTAACCCAACTTGCAAGAATCAACATTAAAATGGAGGAAGATGTTTGCATTGGTGTTCTACTTAAGAGTTTGCCTCCTGAATATAATAATGTATCAACAACTTTAATCAACATGCCGAATCCTAAGCTTGTTGATATTCATGCATCACTGTTAGAAGAGGAAAAGAAGCTAAAAACTAAGGAAGAATCAAGTACCTCTAGAGATTAGCATGCATTATATATTGAAAACAGGTACAAAGGCAAGAAGGATCAGCTCTTCTGTGACTTCTGCAAAAGGACCGGACACACCGAGAAGTTCTGCCACACCAAAAAGAGGTCCCAAAAGGCCTATCTAGTTGCAGTCAAAGAAGAAGAAGAAAATAGAGCAAAGGAAGAAGAAGAAGACCACCAGGAGAAGGACAAACCTCATCAGTCCTTCTATTCAGATAGACTTTTTTAGTTTCGTATTTCCTAACCCTAATGCCTCAAACATAAACTTGTAAACTCCTCAGTTATCCTTGTACTACAGCCTCTGTATACTTTGTGAGGTCCCTGCTACAGCCTCTGGATGTCCATCATGTTTGTGGTACCCACACTTAGCCTTTTCTACGATAGCCCTCTGGTGTTTTTGCCATGTTTATGGTGTGTCCACACTTTGCAGGTGTTGCTTTCACTAAAGCCTCTACACACTTTGTACTTTTGGTTGTGATTGAGGAGGGGTGTTGAGATATTTGCAATCACACCTACTTTAGTTCCTTTGTGAGAAGCTGTGAGGGCTCAGGACCAGAATTCCATATGCGCAGTAGGAGAAAGTACCACCACTCAATTCCTATAAAGCATTGTACTTGCACTCTTTTTCTTATGCAGTGATAGTACTCTTTTGTTTCCAGTAAAGTGTCATGTCACTGTCAATACACAAGATTATGTTTATGAGTCCAAGTCTCAATCTTGGAACCTAATTCACTTATATAACAATTTTTCCTAGTCAGGGTTTATGTCTTCATGAGTTTCTTTTTCATTTCTCAACCTCCATAGCTTCCACATTTGCTATGCTCTAGATCCCGCATATTTCACATTGTTTCTTTTCTTATTTACTGTTGTTTAGTTTTCTTGTTTGTTATTGTTGTAGTAGTGGTAGTAGTAGTAGTTTTTTCTTCTTTTCTTGTTTGTTGTTGTTGTTGTTGTAGTTATTATTGTTGTTGATTTTTCTTCTATTCTTGTTTATGGTAGTGGTAGTGGTAGAGAGTTGTTGTGGTGGTCATAGTCATGGTCGTAGTCGTGATTGTAGTAGTAGTAATAGTAGTTTTCTTGTTTGTTGTTGTTGTAGTTTTTTTTCTTTTCTTGTTTATTGTTGTTTAGTTTTCTTATTTTTTATAATAGTAGTAGTAGTAGTAGTAGTAGTAGTAGTTTCTTCTTTTCGTGTTTGTTGTTATTGTAGTAATAGTAGTAGTAGTAGTTATTGTTGTTGTTGTTTTTTCTTCTTTTCTTATTTATTATAGTGGTAGTGGTAGTGGTAGTGGTAGTGGTTTTTCGTAGTCGTAGTCATAGTCATAGTCGTAGTCATGGTTATAGTAATAGTAGTGGTTTTCTTATTTGTTGTTGTTTTTGTAGTAGTAGTAATAGTTTTTTTTTTGTTTATTGTTGTTTAGTTTTCTTGTTTGTTCTTGTTGTTGTAGTAGTGGTAGTAGTAGTTGTTGTTGTTGTTGTTATTGTTTTTTCTTCTTTTCTTGTTTATTGTAGTGGTAGTGGTAGTGGTAGTGGTAGTGGTAGTGGTAGTGGTAGTGGTAGTGGTAGTGGTAGTGGTAGTGGTAGTGGTAGAGAGAGAGATGTTTTGTTAAAGGAAATTGGTAGTAGAGAGAGATATATGTTTTGTTAAAGGAAATGAGAGAGGGGAAGGAAGAGAAAAAGAAAGAAGGAACGAGAGGGAGGGAATAAACATACAACATAATAAAGAAAGAGAAAAAGAGAGAGAGATGGAAGGAGAGGAGATAATGAATGGATAAAAAACAAAGAGAGAGTGGTGGTGAGGTCCGGTGAGATCCAGTGCAATACCATGAGACCCGACATACTTTAATTTGTGGGTGGGTGGAAACTTTACATACGTTAATTTTTACTGAGTTACAAGAGAAGAAATCCCTTCTCAAACAATTTAAAAAAGAAAAAAAGAATGATAACAAAAAAAAACTGTTTGTCGTAATGTAGACAAAATGGAAAACGATGAAGGTCGTGATGTTCAAGATCGCGAGGTGTATCTTGATCACCATGTCCCATGTCCTTGCTCTCAATGTAAGATGGCAATTAGATGAAAACGTCGATTGTTTATAGAACACGTACGATGCTTCGGCGAGTTTCAATCTGAGATCATTGATCAGGTGATCTTAGATTTTGAGTATACCACACATACACTACTCCCACATGCCCCCAAGTACATATATGCACCTACTTGTCCTTACATGCCATTCATTAAAACTAAGTTCATCTAGGGGTCTAGACTTGCATTGTGTACATGTACTCTTACATTGTGCTTACATAAGTGCATCTTGCCTATAAAAGGATGAAAGCTTGATTTTACATAACTCACTTTTGTGTGTTTGGGACTCAAAGTATCTTAAAGAAATTTGAATGCTTTTCTATTTAAGATCAATCATTGGAAAGAACATCTTAAGTACCTTAAGCATTCAATGAGAATATTGTAAACATGAAGTTAAGTAAACCTAGCAATACCTTTTCACACCACAAGGACTGACCCATAGACAATTTGAGCACTCCAAGGCCTAGACTACAAGCTCCACCCAATTTTGTTGTATGTGCTTGTGCAATGGCAAGCTAATCCCCTTTCCTCCTAGGGAGCAGAGCCCTAACCCTGAATCCATCTCTATAATTCATGCCTCTTCTCACAACCCCAACCTAGTATAATGGAGAGGCAACATTTCTAGATTCTCTTCCAAGTGATATCCATGAGTCCTTGGATAGCTACCAATAAGCTACGTACTTTGATTGTGCTTGACTCTCACATGTTGAAGTGACATTAGGCTTACCACCCCACCTCTCATTCACTAGAGAAGTTTAAATGGGTTTACCATGTTTTCACATTCTCGATAGAGACCTAAGGCTTATTCTATCAACTTGGAAGTGAGTTCTACTACCCCAATTTTCTACTCTTTTCCTATCCAGTAACTCATCATACTTGTTTTAGTATTAACATCATAGTTTTGAACAAGTTGTAACAATTGGAAAAGTGGATAGGCCCATTGGTTGCTGTAACATAGCCTATTAGCCCACATTTAGCCATCATCTCCCCAATTTTAGGATACCTACTAACAATATTCTCTAAGGTGGTAATGACGAGACCTTAAGACTCCAAAACTCCATATGCTAGATACTTGTATTATTTATGGTACTTCATGGAAACACTATCATTATGATTGTATTATTTTGTTAATGTCACCGAGCTCACTAAACCCTATGTACATTGTATTTATCACATGCATTGTATTTCTCACACCCCCAACTATTGCCTAGGTTGTGCACACGTATTTGTGATTGTATTAGTATAGGTTGGGTCTATTTAGGTTAAGGATAAAGCATGCTTCAAGCAATGCTTAACCTAGATCCCACAGAATGGACAGGATATTCAAAAATAGGATGCAAATCCTAATTCACAATTTTGAAAAACTCTAAAATACAAAAGGGGTGTGAATCTTAAAATGCAAAGTAGGGTGAAAACCCTAAATGCAAGGTAGGGCACAAACCCTTAAATGTAAATATGGTGCCACCCTAGAGAAATGACCTAGCCCTAGCCCTAATCTTGGTCTCTATATAAGGGTGGGATGTCTTGGTTTTATTTACCCTTTTGGCACAACTATACTAGGAAATCCCTATTGCAAACCTTTTTCATGCATCCACGATGTAGAAGCTCTATTAGTGCAACTATTGAAGCTTTGTATTACCTTCTTTCATTCTATCATCTTGCTTT
Source organism: Lygodium microphyllum (assembly GCF_053477565.2). Lineage (NCBI taxonomy): Eukaryota > Viridiplantae > Streptophyta > Polypodiopsida > Schizaeales > Lygodiaceae > Lygodium > Lygodium microphyllum. Next base: position 59,175,123 of record NC_141163.1, read on the forward strand.
CATTATTGAGAGTGACTAAGAGAGTGAGTGACTGAGAGCGTATTGAGCAACAAATTGAGGAAAGGTGAAGCTCTTTGTCATGTTATTGCTTTTCTTTTTCTTCTCTATTAGCTTCTCAAATCATTGGTGTGTTTGGTGGTGGATGCCAATGAGCAAGGCATCAGATTATGTTGTCCAAATCATGGAGCCATCTTTGAGCCTTCAATATTCTAGACCACAACACATCAAGGTAAGATAGGTGCACTCACTAGAATCCATTGTGCATATAGAGAACCCATACAACCTCACCTCTAGATTAGTTCCACCACTTCTGACGATCTACCTTTCCATTGAAAACCATTGTTGCTCATTTGCCATTCTCTCAACAGTATGGCAATTGACTTAGCCAAGAAGGACAACTCCTCCAAAGCTAGTTGGTTGCTACATGATGGAATTCCACTTTTGGGAGGAGAATGAACATCTCTTCTACAAGAATTTCCTTATGCAACCTAAGTAGGCCAAGACTCTTCCTTAAAATCATCTCTAGTCCTCCTAGTTCATCTCTCATACTCAATCGGTTCATCATCGAAGACACTCTCCTCTTTGATGTTGGATTCATGAGGGGACATCAGGGAGACAAAAGGTGATAAAGGTTAGTCTAGTGCCATATGGTACTTTTTAAGATCTCCTCAAAGATAAGTAGGTTAGCTTCACTTAAGTTATTGAAGTTTGGCTACCATAAGGAGAAGAGTTTATGGATTTCAAGTCTATTAGTGAGTGCAAGAAAGCCTTTATGCTTAGATATGTGTGACAGAATGGCATAAATAATCAACAGTGGCATAAAAGGAAGGTCATCAAGGAAATCAAACCTATTGACAGGGTCCATCTTGACTCAGCGGCTAATGTGTACTCTTCTTCCTCGATGAAAGGCGCCTCTAACATTGCAAGAATATGAAGCCAATCTTGTTCATCCTTGAGGCATGGAACATACTTGTTCCTACTTTGTGTCCATTGTGTGTTTGAGAATCTTGTTGAAAGTAATGGTCCCTTGATCTTTAAGGGCTATGAGTTTTGCTTCTAGGTCTAGATAATTATTCTCTACTATTGAGAAGAATGACCTTAGGGACATTGCACAAATTTTCCACCACTTATTTACCTACAATAAAACTAGCACTCATGTAGGGAGGATAAAGCCAAGGTGTTGGGGTAAAAGGCCCTTGGGCCTGCCCGTGTACAGTGACTGCCCATATTCTTTTTTCATATATATATATATATATATATATATATATATATATATATATATATATATATATATATATATATATATGAAAGTGCAATAAGGCTGTTATAACATTGTTGACAACACCTACATTGTGTGTGCTCTTGTCTCCCGCGTCTCCTGCATCCCTTTCAACTGGTATCAGAGCCACTCCTTCGTTAGCTCTTCCCGACATCTACAAAAGGTATGAGATCTTGTTCTCTCTCATTCTTCAGTCCACGTAGGTACAACAAGGTTTACAGGTTGGGGTAGCCATTGATGAGCTTCCCCCTTGAAGCTTGAAGCTTCCCGCCTTGCTTGGCTTGTTGAGGCTTTGTTTGGGCCTTCATTGGCACCTATTGAGCCCCCTTGTGGCTCCCTTGAGCCCCCCCTTCATAAAAAAAGTGATCAGCCCCCTTCAGGACAATTTGTGCCATTTTTTGGTAGGCGTTGGACAGCACGTGATCATTCTCCAACTCCCCCACCCACTTGGCTACTCATTGGCACTTGATCTTGGTCCATTGGACCCCCGACACTTGGCATTTGACCCCGGTACTTGGAATTTGACTTGGCATTTATTTTTGGGCTGATTTACTTTAGTCCAGGACTTTTCACAAGTAGTTTACAGTAGTGCTACATTAGCATTTTATGTTTGGGCCACATTGGCATTGACATTGGTCACCCAGTTGGTCCCGAATGCTCCCTGAATGATGTGGGAATGTATGCCTATCATGTGAGATGGTTTTGGAGCTGATCTTGCTCAGCCATTGATTGTTTTACACAGTCCACAGGCAGCCAAAATAGGGAAACCCCTTGTCATTACATTTTATGCTCATGCTACATGGTCATTTGATGCCCAATTATGCCTAGTTGGTGCCTACATGTCTGGGAATGTATGCCTATGAGTTGGCACTTGATTTGAGCTTGGTTTGAGCATTATTTTACTCAGTTTTGGACTATTATTTGCTGCTGGAAACTTCAGGGCTGAAGCTATTTATGCTACAATTGGGTTATGCCTATTGGTCACGGGGTGCTCCCGTACTACTCGGTATGATGTCATGATGTATTTGGACTATGCCACATGTCTTGTTTATGCTCCGAGAATGCTTTTGAGCTGCGATTACAGCTCGATTTGGGTTTGACTGTCATTTCTTTGCAATTGGCATTTCATCTATGACATGGTTTATGCCTAGGCTACCCAGTATGGGTTATGATGTCTTGGTGAATGCTTTATGCTTTGGCTGTGGATGGCAGTTGTTTGAGCTTGTCTCGACATTCATTTGAGTATTCCCTTGAGAAATTGGACATTGACTTGGCTTTTTCCGTTACGAATTGGCTTTTTCTATTACAACCTTGGATGCTATACGGGATTTGATGCTCTGATTATGGATCTTGGCTATTACTTGGATGCACTTACAGGTATTGAGCAATGAACTGCTCCCTTGTTTTTGGCAGTTGCCTATTGAGCTGTGATTGCTCATTTGCATTTGATATGCAGGATACTTACTGATTAGTGGACTTGGATAGTGCTTGGGATTTACAATTATGGCCATCCTGCTTCTCTGTTGTATGGCATCTATGCTATCTGGGCTACTATTGCCCGTATATGTCAGGGAGCAGTTGATCTTTATGGCCACCCGTGTATGCACATGGTCTACTGCTATGTATTTTACAGAGCCTCTTACCTAGATGCTTTTACACAGATATTTGGGCTTTTATTGGAGCTTGATTCTTGCAGGTTTATTTTCCACATGCCATTCTTGACTGGACATGTATGTCAGTACATGGTATGAGACACTGCAAAGTTATGTATACTCCTATGTTTCGAGGATGCTTATGCATTTATGGCTCTGAGGCATGCTTATGATTTTATGGCTACGAGCTATAGTGGTTGGATATGTCATGCTTTTGTTTGCTAGGCTTGTCTGTGTGGGAGCCTTTGCATCCATGGTTGATGCCTTTGTGCTCTCCCCTTTTGGTTTGGATGAGTCCCTTTGCAGTATGCTATGACAACTTCCAGCTCTTCTAGTCATGCAGACAATACTCTTTTTGATGAGCATATTCTCTCTGATGAGAGTTCCCCTGATTCTTTGAGCTCCTTTGATGTATTGGACAACCCTATTCATGCTATTGTAGAGTAGTTGTCCTCTTCTACAGGTTTTACAGGTTCTGTTTGCTTTCATTGTGGAAAGACAAGGCATGTGAAGCGTAAATGCTTCAAGTGGATTAAAGAGCAGAAAAAATTGCGCTGCACTAGACATGAGAGCAAGTCAGTGATACAATAGGTGAGACCATTGTTGATAGTGGTATGGTGCATGTAGTTACCCATGATGATGCAACTGAGCCTAAACTCCTGGCATCGTGTTACCCTGCAGATTACTTGCTGAGTGATATGGCCTATACCTTTGATTGGCTTTTAGACAGTATGGCATCTTGTCATGTTACTCCGCATAGAGCTTGGTTCTCTTCTTACAGGGAGGTTGACGGATGTATTTCTTTGGGCCTTGAGCAGGATTGCCATGTTATCGGTATAGGGGATATACATTTGGCTTGGCCAAATGGGTCTTCTCTTATGCGCTATGATGTCTTGCATATACCTACGCTCGATCTCTGTCAGTCAGTTGCATGGTGCAAGATATTATGTCTCTCTTGGGGATACTTCATGGAAAATCCATCGTGGTTGCTTGGTATTGGCCAGAGGTGCTAGATATGGCAGTGATTATGTAGTGCATGTCTCTCATGTGGGAGATTCTATGGTTGTAGTTACGCATGAAAGGTGAGAAGGATCGAAGCTTGCACGCAAGCTATGGCGGGAGAGCAAGAGCAAGAAAAGAGAGAGACAAGAAATGGGAACTCCAACAGTCACAATGTGTGACCGGGCCTTCCTTTATTCAAACTGTCACTAAAAGAATAAAGAATAAAGTGACGTGACGGGCACCCGCCACCTGCAGTGTGCAGTGGCGGGTACTGTCAGTGTAGTAATACACGGGGCGGCACGGCGGAGGCGCCTTTACCCCCTTCAACTTGCACACTAGGTGCTCCGTGCCAGGTTCTGCAAAGCCCTTAGGCTGATCCATATAGATCTCATCATGCAAGTCCCCATGTAGAAAAGCCGTCTTGACATCCATCTGATATAGATCTAAGTCAAGCTGTGCAACCAAAGCCAAGACTAAGCGCAGGGTGGTCATCTTAACCACAGGAGAGAAAACCTCATCAAAGTCCACACCATGTTCCTGCTTAAAACCCTTTGCTACCAATCTAACCTTGTATGCCGGCTTGGGGTGTCCAGGGGTACTTTTCAGCTTGTACACCCACTTGCATGGCAAAGCCTTCTTGCCCTTAGGCAAGGCAACCAAATCCCAAGTCTCATTCTTATGCAGGGAGTCTATCTCAGACTGCATAGCCCTCTCCCAGGAGTGACTGTCACCCCTGCGCATAGCCTCATCATAAGTAAAAGGCTCTCCTGCATCTGTAACCAAAACATAATGCATAGAGGGCTGAAATCTGTCAGGTGGACGTCTGTCTCTAGCAGACCGTCTCACCGCAGGCTCTGCTGCCTGTCTAACTGCCTGTCCAACACCCTGGCCCTGTGGAGGAACTACTGCAGGCTGTACTACTAGCTGTGCTGGAGCTCTAGGCTCCTCCTGAAAGATCACTTTGCGGATCTCAACCACCTTCTCAGGCTGCCTGTGCATCTTGTCTTGATGGAAGACGACATCATGGCTACGTACTATTTTCCGCGCCTGCAGATCCCATAGGCGATAGCCCATCTCTCCTGACTCACCATAGCCAAGGGATATGCATTTAATGCTCTTTGGATCCAATTTACTCCTCTTGTCCTTGGGCACATGGCAGAATGCCTCACATCCAAAGACACGGAGATGCGCATAAGAGGGTGGCTTACCAGCCCAAACTTCCTCTGCAACCTGGAAATCCAATCCACTGGAAGGCGATCGGTTTATGACATGCACTGCCGTACTAACTGCCTCAGCCCAAAAACTCTGGGGTAGGCCTGCATGGCTAAGCATAGAGCGCACACGCTCCTGAATAGTCATGTTCATGCGCTCAGCCAAACCATTCTGGGGTGGGGTGTAAGGGGCAGTCAACTGACGCTTAATACCCCTGTCATCACAAAACTGCTCAAAAGCATGTGAGACATATTCTCCCCCATTGTCAGTCCTAAGGCATTTCAGCCTATACCCAGTCTGGTTCTCAACAAGAGCAAGCCATCTCTGAAAAACTGCCAAGACATCGGACTTCTGCTTTATGGGATAAGCCCACACTTTCCTAGAAAAATCATCAATGAAGGTAACAAAGTACTTTGCGCCACCCATAGACATGCAAGGCATAGGCCCACAAACATCGGAATGCACTAATGCCAAGGGCTCACTCATGCGTGGCCTACCCGATTTCTTATGCGTAGACCTATTCTGCTTACCATAAAGACAATGATCACACGAGTCAAAACATGCATAATCCAAAGGCGGAAGATACTGCAAACCAGATAACATTTTCATTCCCTTCAAAGACATATGCCCCAAACGGGCATGCCAAAGTGATACATGTGGGATAGATCCCATTGCCAAAACATGGTCTACAGAAGACCCAGATACAACAAGAGGATAGAGGCTGCCAGCCTTGGCGCCTCTAGCAAGCACAAGTCTGCCTTTGGTAATTTTCCAGGCAGAATCCCCAAAACATACATGAAATCCTGCATCATCCAGCTGTCCTGCAGACATAAGACTGCGCGTAAGCGCAGGTACATGACGTACATCCCTAAGCAAAAATGAACTGCTAGTGAAAAACTGCAATTGAATATCACCCATGCCCACAATGTCAAGAGACCTGTCATCTCCAAGTCGGACTGAACCAGATATAGTGCGGTAAGAGTGGAACCACTCACGGTAAGGCATCACATGGAAGGACGCACCTGAATCCAATAACCAGCACTGTGCATACATACTAGGTGTCTCAGTCAAGTGTGAAGCATCAGAAGAACTAGCTGCAAGTATAAATTCATCACCACCATCAGACTCCTCAGTTTGCGTGACATTAATTTCCTCAATCTTGACGCTGGACTTCGTAGGTACTATGCTGCGATCAGAGGACTTCTCAAGCACTTTATCTTTCCCCTTATCCTTGCGCTTCTCATTGCGCAACTCATGACACTGTGGTCTAATATGGCCCTTTTTCCCACAATGATGACAAGTGACATTTGCATTGCGCCCACGCGACTTACTACGCGACTTGCCACCACGAGATTTAGACCGACCCTTCTGCGAGTCACGACCTCGGCCATTACCACGGTCATACCTGTCATTCCTACCTCTAACTGTCAAAGCATGACTACCACGAGAGGCATCCAAGTTTTTGCGATTCACCTCTTCCTGAAGAAGAGCACTCTCAACATCTGCCAATTTTAGAGTAGCACTAGAGGCACATAGGGCAGTGCGGAATACATCCCATGACTCATTCAGAGTCCCAAGCAAGAAAAGAGGAGTTACTTCCTCTCCAAAGGTGATATCCTGCGAAGTCAGGTTCTTCAGTATAGCATGGAACTGGCTCAAGTGAGCAGACATAGTCGCATTATCCTTCATGCGCAGATCCATAAGCTGCTTCAACCAGTACATCTGACTCGCCGGACTTTTCTTATCATAAAGATTCTTGATCTTATTCCATAGATCCCATGCACTCTGTGCTTCCTCAAATACATTATAATGTACCTGTTCAGTGAGAGACAATACAATCGTGGACTTGCATAGCTCATCAAGTTCAAGCCAGTCGTCATTGTCCATAGTTTCAGGCTGCTCCCCACTCAACCGAAGTGGCTTAATCTGAGATTTCTGCACCAAGACCTGCCAAATTTGACTCTTCCAATAAGAGTAGTTGGTACCATCCAACTTTATAATGTTAAAGATGGCACTATCATGCGAAGATGACGCCATTATGCAGGCTAGAAATGCCCAAACAGTCCAAAACTGCTTGCTGTTTTACTGCAGAAACTGCCCAAAAATGACCAAAACGGGGTCCAAAGGGCGAGCAAAGTGTGCCAAAAGTTGCTGCCCACTTAGTACTAGGTGCGGTATACCAAATCAGGATATTTCAGCATGAAAAGTGCACCTCAGTCCACCAATAACTGCTTGCTGTAATAAATTGCAGGTATACAATCTAGAGAGAGCAAACTGTCCCAAAATAGGATCCAATGTCAAGCAAACAATGCTAGGTCCAAAGCCGGCATGAAACAGACATAAGCAAGGTCAATGACAGTGAAAAGAACATGAGCTCAACACCAAAGCATGTCAAAATAACATCTGCCAGTGAAAGGCACACCCCCAGACACTCTAGGCAAAGTGTTCCTGTAACTGCCAAAACCTGACACAAATAGGTGTCTGCTCAAAGAGAAAGAGCCAAATATGAGACTCGGCTCATAAGCATCCTGTGAACCAAGAGTACATCAATGCATATCCATAAAGATCGGAGTATGATCCCAAAGTCTCAATGCGTATGTAGCTGCTCAAGACATAAACTGCTCCAAATACATGTAAGTGCTCCAATAGCATGCAACTGTCAAAGGTCAAGCAAGCATGTAAAATTCTCCCACTGGCACAAAAGGCGTACAAGGCGAGCTTAGAAGCTCAGACAACCCAAGAGAAAGCACCAGTGATAAGTGACCCTGTCAATGCATCAAGCGCATCCAAGAGAGCATGACATACATGAAGCACCGGCCGTATTAACCATGAAGCAATACATAAGCCCAAATAAGCTCTCGGTCAACTCAATGACATCCAAATAGCAACCAAGATCAGTGATCAAGTAAGCCGGGAATGCTCAAATACATCCAAATCCAAGCTCCAAATGTCGGTATGGCATACACGAACCAAATAGCATATGTCACGAACCAAAGCATGTAATGCAAAAGCCTAACTATCAAGCAGAGACATGAGGCATAGGCGGTCCATGAGCATGCCAAGTCGGTCCAAATGCTAGTGAAGATGGAGCTAATGCGAAGCTCAAAAGCATCCCATAATCTCATACATATGCTCCAAGTCGTCCCCAAATGTCAGAGACATCATGCCAAAGCTCAAAGCATACATCCGGTATCGGTAGGTAAGTGCCAAAGCATGTAAAGTACCTTCAGCCCACTGTTATTCCAGCATGTATTTACTGTTCTAAACAGTAGATTTCAGCCCCGAATTCAAGCCAAAATCATGGTCAAACCAAATGCATACATCCCCAATACATCCGGGTAGGAAATAGACCGCATATGGGCATCAAACAAGGTAACCGGAGTAGGGTATAAGCATCAAATGCCAATGCCAAGTGTGGCTGTCCTATTTCCAGCACTGTATAACAGTAAATAACAATCCCAAATCAGCCAATATTTCAAGCCAAAATCATGGCATAATCATGTGCATACATTCCCAAGGCACTAGGCATCATGTAGACCGCATACGGGCATCAAATAGCACAACCGGAAAGGAGTATAAGCAACAAATGCTAATGCCAATGGTGCTGCCCTGTTTTCAGCCTGTTATGACAGTTTATGACAGTCCCAAATCTGAAGAAATCAGCCCCGAATGATCAAGATCAATGCCCAAAGCTTGAATGACATCAAACATGAAGTCTATAGCCCTCTTGATCAAGGTAGAGAGCAAGAAGCAATGGCCAAGTGTGGAGCTGAAGTAGATGAGTGCTCACAGTCTGGAAAAAAATGATGCAATCTACCCTGTTGGTGCTGAACTTGCTGCTGCTCCACATGGGCTGAAAAGGGGGTAATGGGGGGCTCAAGAAGGGCCTATCAAAGGCCTATGACAAGCCTCTTTGAGCCTTGATAGGTGTAAGGCACAATATGAGGGGAATAAGCTTCAAGAGTTTGAAGCCATGGCTGCCCTTGCTGTTTGCAACCTGTAGACTGAAATAAAACCGTGAAAGAATGATCAAATACCTCAGTATCAATGCCTTGAAGGTGCCTCAATAGGCTGGGAAGGTGCTCGGGAAGCCGGGGAGTGACGAGAGCTCAGGGAGATCGGATATGGCTGTCGGGATGGAGACCCAATGCGTGAAGCGAGTCGATGCGAAGGTCGGGAAGCACCGAGTCGAGCTCGAGCAAGAGAATGCCAAGCTCTGATACCAGTTGAAAGGTGAGAAGGATCGAAGCTTGCACGCGAGCTATGGCGGGAGAGCAAGAGCAAGAAAAGAGAGAGACAAGAAATGGGAACTCCAACAGTCACAATGTGTGACCGGGCCTTCCTTTATTCAAACTGTCACTAAAAGAATAAAGAATAAAGTGACCTGACAGGCGCCCGCCACCTGCAGTGTGCAGTGGCGGGTACTGTCAGTGTAGTAATACACGGGGCGGCACGGCGGAGGCGCCTTTACCCCCAACAACGCAGATACCACATGCATTGTTATGGCATTGTCAGCTAGGCCATGTACGACACACTGAGATGGATGCTTTATGTGATATGGGGTTGTTGCCTACTCTTCCCCATGCTACTTGCTCTCATTGTACTCATGGTCCGTGTAGAGACTCTTTGGCTTATGGTGATCGTGTGAGGCATGCTTCTCTAGATCTAGTCCATGTTGCAGTATATGGACCTATGCCTTCCCAGTCACTTGGTGGAGCATCGTATTTTGTGACCTTCATGGATCATGCTACCCACCATGTTTGGGCTTACCCTTTGGTACGGATTGAGGATGTTGTTACTATGCTTGATAGGTTTATGGATTCTGCTGGCCTAGATGCTTGTAGATGGATTATGAGAGTCATGTTATCTCTCCCAGCTTACGGATCTCTTGTCAGCAATATGGCATTGATTTCTTATGTCCACAGTATTATGGGATTGCTCATGGCATATGCCTGACTTTACAGGCAAAGGTTGCTTCTATGCTTACCACAGCTAGGTTGTCTTATGGCTTTTGGGTTTAGGCCCTTATGATGGCAATCTACTTGGTTAATCGGACATCGTGTTTCTCTTTGGATGTTATTACTCCACATGAGGCATGGAGTGGCATGAGACCCTCCTATGATCACTTGAGGATGTTTGGCTGCTAGGCATCTGTCAGTATGCCACATGAGCCTATGTCACACATATGCATACTCCTTGGTTATGGAGATGGTGACTTTATGGCTTACAAGTTTTGGGATTTAGATGCCCAATAGGTTCTATGTGGTCATCATGCTGTCTTTTATGAGACACAAATACCTCTTAGGCCTCTTGATGCACGTTCAGTGCGCTTTATGGCTGATTCTATAGCCGTATGTCAGTCTTCTGCTTTGCTGAGGCCGCATACTGTCTTAAGACCCCGTTCTGGGATGTTGGCCCTCTTTCGATGATTGACCTTGGAGAGTCTGTATGCTCTCCACTGTCTTTTATGCGCTGATGCTATGCACCACTCTAATGCTTTACGGCCGTGCACTTATGAGTTGTGTTTCTTACTTCATGGGAAGCAGTCATGGATTGCTCTATTGTCTAGAGCTATGGGATCGCTTATCTTCTGGATGTCATGGACTCAAGGATGCTTGACTCTTCTTGTGAGGAGGTTCCCGCCACTTATTGCACATCTCACTTTCCGATTGGGCATTGGGTGAGATGTCATGATTCCTTACCATGTCTCTTTTCTTTTGTTTTGTTTTTTCACTCCCTAGCCCATTGGCCTTTTAGTGGGAGGTTGTTGGGGTAAAAGGCTCTTGGGCCTGTCCCTGTATAGTGACCGCCCATATTCTTTATTGATATATATATATATGGAAGTGCAATAAGGTTGTCATAACATTGTTGACAACACCTACATTGTGTGTGCTCTTCTCTCCTGCTTCTCCTGCATCCCTTTCACAAGGGCTTCATGGAAGTTATCTTATTGGACTAGATACTTAATGAGGATTTGAATAATTTTTGGTTGGATTAGGTTTGTGAGTCCCTTGGGTACACATATGATAAACCATCCATATCGTGTACATTCAAAAGATATTATAAATTCCCTTTACTTACATGTTATGATTCAAAGGCCTCTTTTCTTAAGGAACTCATGGGTTTTTGTTCAAAACACATTATAATAGCGCCTTTTGTGCAATATTATAAGTTTATCTACATTTGCTAGTAAAATAGCCCTTTTTTTATTACATGTGGACTACTTACATCTTTTAAGGTGCATCCTTGAGTGTGATTGTTATCAAATGCCAAATACATTATAATCCCTACAATATGAAATTTAAGTTCAAAAAGAGAAATCAATCATTCAAGCCCCCATTTATGAACTAATTTTTTTTATAATAATGCACTCTTGATGCAATATTATAGATAGTAGAAAATATTTATAAAGCCTACATGGAAGCCATTTTCAAGACCAATGGCCTTGCACTTTGGATAGCACTTGGCTAAAAATCTTAAAGTTCTTATCTATAGATGTGCAACATTTTAGAGAAACCAAAATTTCACTCCTAAACCTAGGCCAATGATAATTTGACACCATTAGCACATTAGTTCTATTGAATAATTTTTCATTCCTAAGCTTCCATATTTCTTGCATAGTGACAACCCTAATTACATACCACATCTTCATAGTCATGTCATCCTTGTTACATTTGTTTCCGAAAAACATGAATTTGGAGTCAATCTTTTTTGAGAAGCCAATGCAATCAATCCAGATCTATACTTGTTGCTAGATGCCACGTACATCTTTCCATTTCCAAAAAAAGATGTTTGATTGACTCTACCTCTTGCTTACAAAAAAGGCACATAGGTGAGACAAGCATAAACTTACTTAGCATTTCTCTATATTCAATGTATTCATCACAACTCTCTAGAGCACGAAGATTAGCTTTTTAGAGGGGGTAGCTCTTCTCACGCATCCACTTCCTATTCTTAGCTCTTGGATGACAGCTTCTACAGTATTCTGTAGCATGTAATATATGTGAATGATTCATCTCAGCCAAGTCCTTTGCTATCTTGCACTTCCAAAGTAGTTTGCCCATAGGGGTTGTATGATTTTTTTTTGACACTCTCCTTTCAGTCTAGTTTTGATGTTGGCCAACTAGGCTTAGCCTTGTTTAGCACCTCCTCAATCTTGTCCCCTTACTTGAAAGTGGAGTCTACCCTAATTACTATATAGGTTGTCTTTCCAAGTCCCACTTTGAAGCATGGTGGTGCGCAGATCGGTCGCTGTATGCTCACGTAGTGAATCCCGGAAGGTCCCCAAGAACAATGAACTCTACTTTTTGCACAAATTACAAGGTAAAAAGCATGAACGACAAGAGCAAAAGACCAATTGGGTTCAATCTCCCCCATGCCTTGTGTGAGCGCTTCACAAAGCATGTATTTTATGTATATTTCTTCTTCATGCTCAATAATAGCCCAATTTACAAAAATATATCAAGCTTTTAGCTTTTGAGTTTGCTTTTACAAAAATAAGAATAAAGCTAATGGACGGTTCCCAAAGAGTCTGGCACGCCCAATACAATGTCCAAATAGAAATAACATATCCGTGCACATAGGCGCATACAAAATAATAATAAATAATCGATGCCTCAATAGACATAACAAAATATAGGCGTGGCGCCTATCAAAATATAATCCATAGGTCGAATACTCGCTAAACTCCAATGCTTTCCTCCGCCACTGCTGCTATCTCTACACATCAACTGAAGCATTCACAATCGTTAGTAAAATAATACAATTAAACCGACAAAAGTGAATACCTAGCAGTCTTCAGCTACATAAATAAATCAACTGGTTAGAAATAAATCCTAACCTTAATTTATTACGAGTGCGCACTCTAAACTCATATACGTTTATTAATTTAATATGCATTTTGCGGAATCACCCGCTATGGAATCACCCATGTACACACTAAATTAATGAAACGCCCGAAAAGGACAGGCGTCCCCATCAACTTCTCGCACAAAGAATCCACTTTGTGTATGAGCCCCGATCATCAAAGTTTACAGAATCCACCGTAAAACCTCACGGAATCCACCGTGGCACAGAATCCACCGTGGCACAGAATCCACCGTGGAATATGCCTCCTGGCATCATACAGCTACATAAATAAATCAACTAGTTAGAAATAAATCCTAACCTTAATTTATTACGAGTGCGCACTCTAAACTCATAAACGTTTATTAATTTAATATGCATTTTGCGGAATCACCCGCTATGGAATCACCCATGTACACACTAAATTAATGAAACGCCCGAAAAGGACAGGCGTCCCCCATCAACTTCTCGCACAAAGAATCCACTTTGTGTATGAGCCCTGGTCATCAAAGTTTACGGAATCCACCGTAAAACCTCACGGAATCCACCGTGGCACGGAATCCACCGTGGAATATGCCTCCTGGCATCACATGGGTTAAGATTTAGCCACATGGGCAAATCTTTACCCCTTATTTGAAAGTAGGACTTGGGAAAATTCCAAATTCTCCAATATGGTGAAGTCCAAAATTACACATCTCAAAGAGGGATCTCTAATTCTATCCTAGGAGCCCACCCACTTAGACTCCTCAAGCACCTTTTACATCTCTCTTGTGTGTTTTCGGCTACTTGTGATTGTGGGATCTCAACCTTAGTTCCTATCAATAGTGTATATGTCCATTCTAAGTTCAGGATGCCCAAGCCATGCTTTCCACTCTACACTATCCATCCCTTAGTGAGTAGACTCCATAGCTATATGTTCTCCTTCCTTTTGAATAGATTGAATATCAATACATGTGCTTTGGCCATAGTTAAGGGACTCCTTTGCTAAGGAGCTTGGACTTGAAGGTGCAACAAGGGGTCATTAATGCAATTTGTTCTCTTAGCTATCAAACTTTGTTGTCACTTAACCAAAAAATAGAGCTTGTGTAGTTTAGTCATAATGACCCTCCATGATTTTTGGCTTAGGATATAAGGTGATCAAGCATGGTCAAGTATTTAGATATCTAGGCTATCCTCTAGGTGGGTTGACTATAGAGGGAAAAGTGGATAGAACAAAAAGTCAAAGACATGGTTGAAGTGTGGAAAGGAAGGCAAATTTCATTTTTGGACAATTTGCTACTAACCTTTTTGTCCTGTATCATCACTTTCTTGGAAATGGTGTTAAACTTTAGCAAGTGAGATGTTGGTTTACGACAATGTTGTGGAGTGAGAAAGAAGGTCGACATGATTGGTGAATTGCAAACTAAACTTAGGCAGATGACAAGTATAGAATGTAATAGGTATTAGAATGCATATGATATGAGATCTAAAATGATAAGTTGCAAACAAACCATATGAGTATTGAACAATATTCCTAAATAAAGTAAAAAGATCATTTGATTGATGTATGCAAGTGCCAATGCATCAACAACATGACTAAATTAGGCTAACTAAGGAAAATCTATCTTCTTTGATTATCCCTCAAGCTTTTGTAATGGGATACTTGATCAAATTTCTTTAATGAAATGCATCAAATGAGTCTTTCTCTATTACTAGGTTAGCCACACCACTATGTTTGCATGTAATATTTGAAGTGGCCTTTTGTTATATATTTTTACCTTCCCTCAAATCCATAGTTTATAAACCATGAGAACTTTTATTGCTTCTGATCTATTATGGAATTGCTATAATTATTCTAGAATGTTTTCTTTCTTGAATACAATCATGTTAATATTACTAGCCTTAATATCATATTAGATGACTATTTGAAAAAATAGATAACTCAAGGCTTGAATTGTCTTGGTTGTTTGAGCAACATGTGATTCCATGATGGTGGTAGCTGTAAGAGGCTCTTGTAATTTGTATGCTTGATTACTTGGCTGGTGGTCACTAGATGCTGCTAAGAGCTACTCGTGCACATGTGGGTGGGGGTTGCAGTTTCTCTTTTTCTTGTTTCTATTATTGGTACTAGTGGTGTGATTAGTAGCCTTACCAACACTAGTGGTGTGATCACTAGCCTAAGTGGCACTAGTGGTAGCATACTTATTCCTCTTATTGGTACTAGTGGTATGGTCACTAGCCTTGGCGGTGGCACTAGTGTAGTGGCATACTTAGTGGAAGATTTAGGAGGAGTTGTACTGGTGGAAGATTTAGGAGGAGTAGTACTTAGTGGAAGATTTAGGAGGTGGCATACTTAGTGGAAGGTTTAGGAGGAGTAGTTCTAGTACTAGCTGCATTGTTAACTGGGGTTGGTTTAGCAAACCAAAGTAGAGTATCTATTAGATATTTATTTCATAGGTGCGCCAATACTATAGGGTAGTTGCAGTTTGGAGGTACGATTGGAAGTTGTTGGCTCATGGACTAGAGCTAGGGGACCTATGCAATGGTGTTTTCAATGTCCTCCTTATTACTGATAGATCCTGTATTTTTTGACTTATTAGTGCATGAAATCTAGATTGCATGATATTGTTGAAGCTAAGATTTCATAGGTGCTAGGTTCCAAAGAGCTCCTTAAGATCCTTAGACTAGAGGAGCAAAAATATGTACCAAAATTTAATGCTTCATTGATAAAATGTTACATGACATCCCAATTGTGTAAGATCATTTAGTTGAAACTACTAATTTTGCACACAATCTCAATGAACTTCCCTTGAATGATTTCCATACTATGAGGATTGATAAGGTAGTAGCCAACCCATGTTTCTATAAAAAACCTTCCACTTTTACTTGTTGAAAAATGGATTAATGGGTCAGAGTTTGAACAAGTTGAACTTAATATTTATTACTTTAAGTCTGTACTACTTATTTTCAAATCTACCAAAGCTAACAAAAGAGAAGCCCAAGCGTACATGGAATGCAATGGATGTATCCCAAACCTTTTTTAATGTCCACTTTAATGAACTCAAGATCATATTCTAGGGTCATTATGACCATTGTAGGCTCCATACTAGCCTAACTGCGAGGCAATATAACTTTCTCATTGACAAAATCATGTTCTATCTCCATTGACTATTCTTTGTTAGTTTGTATGTCATCCTCTTCTGATTTACTTCTTCGAAATCTAGGATTGCAATAGTCACCTAGGCATCAATTTTAGTGTCAAAATTGATTTTTGAGGACTCTAGAAGATTCTTTCAAAGTCATGTTTCCCTTTCAGTAACAGTGCTCCCTCATTATTCCTTCAACTCTTGAGCATGTTATAATACTTATTAGTGGTATTTAATGGTTGTACACTAAAGAACATAGAGTTATGTAGAGAACAATAAAGAACATAGACTAGTACAACAATAATATGCATTTTGTAGCATAAACTACCAATTAATCCATGATCTTGATCTCATAATCTCTCTCATATAAACACATTGTAATAAAGAATTTTGGCTATCTTCTCTCAAGTTACCACCAATCATGCATCATTTCTTTATCACACATAGAATACAATGAGATATGAATTTCTCTTCTTAGTCATGGAGACACTCTCCTTTGGTTTGAAAGGGTACAAGTGCCACTACAACACCTCTTCATGGTCCTTTAGCCTTTTTTTGCTAATTGAGTGTTTATTTGGGTCTTCAAGCATCTTTGAGCAAGGTAGAAAATATCATAAATCCATTATTTTTCAAAAGGGGAAAACATTACAAAACTAACCATTATGATTCACTCATACAAAAATATATAGAAGCACACATAGACTTACACATGCTAACCCGATCTAATAAAATCCAACTAGAGTCTATGATAGCTTACTAATCAAACACAAAACTAACATTATTCCTTCATCCACAAAAGAAAACACAAAAAAATCTCAAACACACTCATTTACTTCATCACTATTCTCTTATTTGCTTCACTTCTACTCTCTAGAATATATCAAAGCTGTTATAGAACCTTACAAAGGCTTATAGAAATAATCAAAACACTCTAGACTCATATAGAATTACATAAATTCAATCTACAAGGCAAAATGAGTTTCAACTACCAAAGGTAAACAATTCAATCATCTCACATTATCATGCCCAAAAATACTAAAATGATCTCAAAAACCTCCTAAACAAAACAAAAAAATCACATTCTTGGCATAAAAATAATAAAAAACTACATCAAAATTCAATGCATTTAATAGTAAATTAGTAGACTACAAGTAATAGTAGTAGATTAGTAGTATAAGGCAGTTGGATTAGAGGTGTAGAGCATGTAACAAAATACAAGGGTTATGATCAATCAAATCAATCAACTCTTTCTCCCTTCACCACAATACTAGGTAGCCAATATATTTTAATTGGCACCATATTCTTGGATTTTCTATTAGAAGCTATGTCTTTCTTCTTAATCTTTCCACAATCATAGCATGTGCGTCTAGGAGCTTAGCCTCTAGTTTCACGAGTCTCTTGACTCTTTCTATCTTACCCCATTATTTCATGCTACAAATTCCAAGTTTGAGACAAGGAATCCCATGAGTATTATTACATTGATATCATAGGTTAATTTGAAGGGATTCTACCTACTTGCACTTTGTGTATAGTTAATGGACCCATAAAGCTATCATGAGTGTATTGTTACCCATTGGGTAGAGTCTAACCAACACATCCAAATTGAGCAATAGATTCATTATCTAATCATTAGCTAGTTTTTTAAATAGATTTATCTATATATCTTGTGATATAAATCAAATTTTGATAGAATACCGAAGGTATTGGGGATTCACAATGCATAAATCATTCTACGAATGCATGGATATTCATATAGTAATTTTTCTAGCAGCTAAGAATATATACCAAATTATCGAATGTGTAACCTTGAAAATAATCCATTGAGGGCAATATTTAAATATCCATCTTTGTAATAGAATCAATTTCAAAGGATCACATACTTGGAGCATTGTTCATTCATAACTTGGAATTATTTAGTATCCATTGTCTTTCATCAACTATTTAAAATTTGTTAATTAATGGGTGGTTTTTAATTATCTAACAATTTTTTGGTGACTTCTAATGGTTGGATTTCTTTCCAAAAATGGGCACAATCTTTTGATGCAATTCGTTAACTATGTCCTTCTTTGTCTTGAGCTTATCAAAACATGAGTTTTTGGTCCAAGATTTTTTTTACTGGTCCCTGAATGCCACATTTTTTATAGTCAACTAAGGCTTTTGTGCAATAATTCATAGGCTTATCAAATTATTTGTCCAAAGGTTTTTATTTATAAGATTCTTTAACATAATTATGATGATTGAATGTTGCTTTTCTTCTTTACAAGATGAATTCCTAAAATGAGATGAATTTTTTAACTTAGTGTGATGTACCTACTGCTTAAAATGGAAGATAACATTTGATAGTCACTCAGGGTGTCATCCTAGTTGTTGATGTACACACTCCATAGGAATAATCATGTTTCAATCTGATTGGCCCACGATGGGTCTATCTCACAGTAGTGAAGTGCCTTGGCCTTGATCCATGAGGAATGACTCGAGGGCTCTTGTAGACCTAACAATTGCTAACAACATTCTAGCAAACCAGCCAAGATAATCACTTTGTAATTAATCATGGTTAGAGAAGACTAGTTGTTGCACTTGGTTTAAAGAGAGTTGAGAAACAAGGGGGAGTTAGACTCAACCCCTCTACTGATAAGGAAAAATTAGATCCAACCTACTAAAATGATGCTTAGTTGTGTTTTAAGACCAGACCCTAGGAAAGTTGTTCATCAACCTTGACCTATTATCCATAGTTGGAAAGCACCAAACCAATTGAGTCTACCTAGCCATTGAGCGATTTAATCATGAAAAATTCACCCACATGTTTTCCATTTGTGAACAAATATTCGTTTGTTTTCTAGGCACCATATGTTTACACATTGTTTGATATATAAATATACCTTCATTGATTATCCCCCCTTAGCACTGGGTCCTTTTCATGTTTACTCAAAATTATGTACACAAAATCAAGAAGGCGTTCCTTTACAGTTAGTCTTTTTAACAAAATAGATCTTTACATTGCCAGCCCCTCCTCCTTAAGAACCAAAGATACAAAAGATTCACCTCATTGAAGGTATTCATTCACTTATAGTTATGGGCTTCCAATGTTCACTGCATAATATTAGTACAAATTTCTTCTCTATAATAGGTCAAACTATAAATGCTACCAAAAACTAACTAGATCCCCCTAGTTTTCATGTTGCTATAAGAGGGAATCCTCCATATGCCACCTCCTGGCTCAAGCGCTCCTAGGCAACAAGTAAAAGTTAGGCTTAGGTGTGTAAGAGACCCAATTGTTGCCCTAGGGGAATTGCAATGTTAATCAATTCCACTTGCAATTTGGGCATGCACTAATTCTAGTTTAATTGTGATGTAAACCACAATTAGTCTTACCAAATATAGCTATCAAAAAGTCTTTTCCAAGCAGGGTTTGCTTATTATCTTCATAGTTAGGTACTAGATAGCTACACTTATCCATGAGAACACATATTTAATTTTTCTATTTGACTAGTTATTATAATCATTATCGACTAAATTTTTGGCTTTTTTGATTCTCTAATTTATCTAACCTTTTCCAACTAGGAGTTTACTCAACTTTATCTAAGTTTTACTAATAAAAACTAGGGTTTCTAGGTGCTTTGCTTAGCTTATTTTTCTCGTGTGTAAAAGACTTTGCAAGGAAGATCTAAGTTTTGGATTTAATAAGTTCAAAGTATCATAGTGTTTTGTTAACTGTGAATTCTTAACTCTTAACCACTAGGAAATAATTGTAACCTATTGCACATGTTTATCCATTTAAGTGGTAAGAAACTTGTATCTATTGCTTGTCTTGTCAAGGATTGTTTACATGTATGAATATGGTTTGTCTAACTTCTTCTAAGAACTTATATCAATATGTTGCTATGTCTTGAAAGTAACATTCAACATTACTTTATCTATTTAGATTTTCTATCTTAGGCAATGACTCTTGAAATTGTCCTAGATTGTAGGACCTACACTTTAGGGGTTAGGATCTCAAATTTTCTATGTTGTCTTGCAATTGAAGATGTCCTACTCTTCTTCTAATTTGATTTATTAGGGTTAAGGAAATTAAAGAATTCCTCGAACCCCTATATTGTTTTGTTCATCATTTTGATAGGTTGTCTCAGCCTCCTATACTAGGACTTAGAATGTAACATTATATCTTACCACTATATTATTTTGGTTGTAGGTTCACAAAGCCTCGAATCTCTAGTGGGCTTCTCGAACCTACAACCTTTTCTAAACCTCCCTTTTTTAGTTAAAACCCATTCCCTCCCATTTCTCTCATGTGTAATCTCTCCTTTTCTCTTCCCCCTCCCCTTTTTAATTAAAAGCCCTCTCTCTCTCTCTCTCTCTCTCTCTCTTTTAGTTAGGTTAAACTTTTCTTTTAATTAAACATTTTTAAAAGTACCTAAGGCTGCCAACCACTGCTTATGTATATATGGTCATCCATATAGCAAGGTTCTCCCTTACAGTAGGCGAGAACTAGCTAAGGCTATAATCTCGATCCTAGTGCTAAGATAGAAAAGGAAACCTATATGAGCCTAATGTGGTTTAGCATTAAAAGGTCCGAGATGAATAAGACATGATGACAATCCAATTTCTAGGTTGGTTGTCTCTTCAAAGTACTTTACATGTCATCCATTTGTAGAACATAAATACAACACATAGTGCTACATGTGGCAAGGCACCTTGTGCCCTACCACAAAAATATTTTTTTCTCTATAACCATCGCTATTAGCATTGCAAATTTAATGCATGCATTGCTATTGGCACCACAATTTGTGTCGCAAACCTTCGCTACTGGCATCGTTATTTGCGTTGTATGCCAAAAGTGACGATTCTATGGAGACGCTAATACCGACGTGTTTAGTGACGAAAAGGGACAATTTTTGGTGATGGAAAGAGAATAATCTTTTTAAACTTAAACATTTTTCTTCCTCCCCCCTCTCCCCTCTCTCTCTCATGTGTAGGGCCTAGGTTCTCTCTCTTTCTCTCTCTCTCTCTCTCTCTCTCTCTCTCTCTCTCTCCCCCCTTTAATTAAATCAAACTTCTTTTTAAATCAAAAGTCACACACTCTCTCACAGTTAGGTTAAAAATTTTAAATTTTAAATTTATTTTAATTAAATATTTATTTTTTAAATTTAAAAGAGAGAGAGAAAGAAGAAGAAGAAGGATTAAAAAAAGAAGAAAAAATAGAAAAAGATGGAGAGGGGGGAAAGAGGAAAGGTAATAGTCTTTTTTAAAAATTTTAAAGAAGAAGAGAGAGAGAGAAGAAGAAGAAGAAGAAGAAGGATAAAAAAAATATGAAGAGGGGGGAGGAGAGAGAATAATATTTTTTAAATTAAACCTTTTTCTTCCTCCCTATTCTCCTCTCTCTCTCATGTGTAGGCCTTAGGTTCTCTCTCTCTCTCTCTCTCTCTCTCTCCTTTAATTAAATCAAACTTCTTTTGAAATCAAAAGTCTCTCTCTCAGTTAGGTTAAAATTTTTAATTTAAACTTTTCTTTCAATTAAATATTTTTGAAAGTTTTTTTTAATTTAAATGAGAGAGAGAGAGAGAACAAGAAGAAGAAAGAGAAAAAGACGGAGAGGGGGGAAGGAGGAAAGAGAATAGTATTTTTTAAATTAAATATTTTTCTTCCTCTCCCCTCCCCCTCTCTCTCTCATATGTGTGGTCTATGTGTGTGTGTGTGTGTGTGTGTGTGTGTGTGTGTGTGTGTGTGTGTGTGTGTGTGTGTGTTAGATTAAACTTTTATTTTAATTAAACATTGTTTGGACATAGTTTTCACACACTTTGAGAGGGCGATAGAAGAAGAAGAACAAGGAGAAGGATAAAAAGAAGAAGAAGAAGAAAGAGAAAAAGACAGAGAGAGGGAGGAAAGAGAAAAGAGAATAGTCTTTTTAAATTAACCCTTTTTTGATATAGTTTTTGACTTAGAGAGAGAGAGACAGAGAAGAAATATATAATTTGAAAGAGAGAGAAAATAGGGGGAGAGAAAGGGAGAGAGAGAGAGAGAGAGAGAGAAGGATATAAAGACCAAAACAAAAGGAAGGGAAGAGAGAGGGGGAACAGAGAGAAAGAGAATTATAGAGAGAGAAAATATAAAATTTAAGAGAGAGAGAGAGAGCAAAAGAAAAAAGGAAAAGAGGGGGAACACTACAACATATACATGCTATAACGACGTTTTCTTTATATATGAAAAATATCCCCGTCGTCGCTATTAGCGTCGCTACAAAATCGTCACTATTTTTGTCGCTAATTTCGCCGGTATTAGTGACGCTATATTTAGCGATGCTAATATCGACGAAATTAGCGATAGTTACAGAGGAAATTAGCGTCGTTATATTTAGCGACGCTAATACTGACAAAATTAGCGACGAAAATAACGACAATTACAGAGGAATTTCCGACGCTAATACCGACGATTGCAGAATTATTTTGCGATGCTAATACCGACGGTTGCAGGAAAAAAAATAATTTGTGGCAGAGCTGTAGATACAGCCCTGCCACAGTTAGAGCCACACAGGGCTAAGAGACAATTCCTGCTGTCAAAGAAGTTAGACAATCGATCCCAAATAATGACAAGACTTTGCAAACAAGTACTTTCATGACATTAATTAACACAAATGTGCACTGCATTGATAAAGAAAATAACAGAACTTAAATTGAGAAGTGCTACTGCGACAAAGCAAATATGTATACACCTGCACATCAATATGTGGTGAATAACATGGAGATGTGTATATGGAGTCATGCTACAACATAGAAGTCCGAATCATATACACTTAGCTATTATATATGGAGGATAGAGGCCATAAGGCCTTATATAATACAAGATGGGGAGTAATCCTATGTAGCCTAATCTGTTCTCTACGACTCATCCGCATCAGACAACCCCTCTTGCTGTAGTGGCATACCGAAGGGAGCCTGCAACAGTAAATACATATATAATTGTGAGTACCAAATACAAACTGACATATAATGACATATTTCTCAAATTAGGAATGATATTTATTACTACTTACCTGTGCTCCGCGAGCATAGAGCTTCTCGATCAGGGCACTCAAGCCATGCTTCTCCCCGTATGTCACCTCTAATGCAGTCGGGTCGCGATTTGTAAAACCTTGTTGTGGCACACAAACATTGAAAAACAACGTACTTGAGATTCATGTTTGAAATACATACATCAACATGGATATCATTGAATTAGAGTACTCTACCCTATTAATACTTACGAAATCTACCAGGAATGTTGCGTAGCCACCGCTACCAAGGTGATGCACCGATGCTGCGTCCAAGCGCGCCTTTGTTGTGTCCTTCTGCTGCTTCCACTTGTCTGGAGTGGATGTCACCTCATCTTGGAGATTACTCGAGTCCTCTGTATCCAGCCACTCTGGCTTCGATTTGCCCTGCTTGACTGCTTCACGTGCATCAGATCGCCTATGTGACTGATAGTCACACATACGCGCCATCATCCACCCTCTCAAAAATCTATCATTGCTAAAGGGTTGAGGGAACTCTCGATACAATGTATCGATTATGTACTCCTTACTGGCATCTGGGATCTCCTTCCACTTGTCTGTAATGTTGTGCTGAAATACTTGTTGGCACAACTCGTGCATCCTAGAGATGGCAGCTTTTCCCTCATCGTTCATGTATAAATGGCCAATGGCCTTATCTATGAGATACGAGTAACCTGCAAGATTTTGCAAATGGGTACTTTCATGACATTAATACAAATGTGTCAAATACAACTTGAATTGATAAGTGCTACTGTGAAAAAGGATGCGAAAATACATACATGGAGGAGTGGGTCTCGTGTACTTCTTGTCGGCCCTAGGAATGATTGGTGGGGTGCGTGAAGGAGTGGGAGCAGTAGACGTCTGCCCACCACCACCAGTGAAAGACGGTGTCGACTCCCTGGTGGCAGTGCGAGTGGGAGAGACTACATCTGTATCCCACAATAGGAGCTGCCTCCTCCTCGACTACGTGACTCTAAAGCAAAGCCAGACCTGCGACTGCGTCTACTGGAAACCGAAGCATCGGACCGTCCAGAGTCTGTCGATCATGCTGAGGTGAAACGGGAAAGCTGTGCATCGGCTCTATCTCTGACCCATGCTAGCTGCTCCGATGAGAAACGCGCTAGCATCACGTCAATGTCGTCATCTATAAAATCGCGACTCATCATGCCGTCCGTGCCCAAATCCTAAACCTGTACATACAAGGAAAAATAATAATATTAGATAATGAATTGCAAGACATAATAAAACTAAGACTTAATTTGCAAGTCTTCATTTTAAAATAATAATAAAAATTAGATAATACAAAACACCATACTCCAAAAACATACAAACTGTCTTAACCGATTTGCAAAAAGTGGCATTGCTGTAGTGGGAGGAATGTTTTGATCGAGTCACTTTTGTTTAGGGTTCCACAATCTCATCTTGACATAGCTCAGTATACACCGGGAGATCTATACAAAAATCTCCACAAAATGAGGACCCTGCTTCATTTTCAAGAAAACCATCCTCTATCTCCATAGGTGAGATGTCTTGGTCGTCCAGGTGGTTCATCCTAGTTTCTTGTATGCCTTCTGTCATTGCCGCTATTAAAGGTGTCTCTTCTACGATCAGTACGGGAGTTTTGGCAAACACGGGGATACTCCTAGATGTCATGGGAATGGCATACCACCATTGAGGTTGTTGCGGATTAGGGAAAAGGACGACCTGATCCATATTACAATTAGTATAAAAGTCCACTTTGAGATTGTTAAAGCGTGTCAAGTATTAGGGACTCTTACCTGCTCACAGTGATTTGGCAAAACAAATGTATCACTCAAATCGGTCCACTTCTTCGTTGAGTCAATCTCAACAAAGCCACTTGGCCCTCACCGAATAGTTGCACCTACTCCTTCGAGAGTAACCTTGAACCATTGCACATCAAATATGGTCACGGAGAAACTTCGATAGTCCACTGCAAGGATACTCTATAAACATCCGAAATACTCCATCTCTGCAACTACACGGTTTGGATCTGTGGCACGTCGTCAACTTTCCTGCTCAAACATTGCCATTACTCCACAATCCATTGTCGATGTGCTCTACTCTGAAATGTCGTCCACGTGACCATGCTGCACTATGGACCTTATACTGGGAGAAGAATAAGTATATGAGTTGCGATTTGCAGTATAGATTGTAATTTCTTGGGATTGCATCCACGTGAGAAGTTCCACTCTTCTAACTGTTTCTCCATCTTGAGATGCTTTGGTTAGGGCGTCATGTAGCCATCTAGTGGACATGAGTAGAGGCATCTCCTCTAAGCCCTTCGGATATCGAATGGGCCATTGCCGCGTACTTCATCGAAAGTCAGATCTTGCAGACTTTCGCTCAGCTCGAGCATCCTCATACTGTTGCAGCCACTTCTCCATCGTAGCGCTATGCAGCATACAAAATCGGTTCACCTTGGACTCCATGGATGCATCCATCTTCTTCTCTATTCCGTTTCCCACTAGGACATTCCATTCAGATGATCATCCTCCTTAAGTGACCATATCAACCCTTTATCCCGGTCCACAGTGGACAACCACTCAGAAATGTACACCAAGGCCTCCGACACTAACCAACCTTCAGCCATGCTACCCTCAGGACGAGCCCGTTGTCGCACAAATCCCTTTAAGGTCTTCATGAACCATTCAAGAAAAAACATCCATCGACTATGGATTGGACCTGCAACCTGCAATTCATCTACAATATGCACTAGAAGATGGGTTTGTATCGTGAGCATGCTAGTGGGAAGATACTTCTCCAAAAGACAAGCAGTCTCTTTACTGCCATGCATTTCGCGGATTCAATCGATGATGTGTGAATCTCTTTTTGGGAGACAAACTGAACCAACTCAGACAATTTGTAAATGGATGTCCGTACCTCCGATGTCAGAGACCCCCGATTGCGATCGGCAATACGAACAGTGAAAACCATGTAATTAATATTGTGTATAAACAAACGGAGATTCTAAAATCTAATATGCAGAATCATGGCATACGCAGCCTCATACCGTACATACCTGACACATCTTATGCCAATCATGGAATTTGAGTCCTGTCAGTTGGTCATCCTTTGTGAATGCTGTCTTGAGAGAACGCATTAGGCCAGTCAGCATGCGAAAGGACTTGATGTTTTCCTTTACTCGTCGCACTTCATTGCCAGACAAAACCCAAGGAGCACGCCGAAATTGCACTCGACCGTCGACGCCACTTACAGGCCAATATGGTTCCATCTTTCCCACTACTTTCAAATCCATCCTCGCTCCTAGTGTGTCGCACTGCCCAGTGAGGTGGTCCCATAGCAAGCTACCCACATTCTTAAAAATGTGCATGGGATCTAAAAGGTGGTTAATTTTCAGTTTTTTTCAATAAGTCAGCTCATAGAAAATTGAGAAGCGTCGCATTCCACTGGGAAGCGAGTCTTGGTCCACCATCCTGTGATCAAACTAGCTCAGTGCATTCATTCTCGCAGGAGGGCGACCAAGAAATCCTTCTCTCATGACATGACCCTCTGACAAAGAAGCCCGATGTCCCTCAAATACCATCTTCTTCATAGATTTTGACATATGAGAATCCAACTTTGGTCCACACAGAGGACATGCATGGTAACCTGATGTGACTAGCCATGCAGAACACACATGTACAATGAGGCATGTCATAACACCAACATCGCTCAAAGAAAACTAGCAAAATAAGAAAACACGCTTTACCATAGCATTCTCCATAACCTAGAAAGTCATGCATGGTCCACATAAGAATTGCCCTTATAGTTGCGGATCGCCTACCAATATGTTTGCTCATGTCCTCCACTACAATTCCCTCCCACAACTCCTTTAGCTCATCAATTAGTGGAGAGAGGTAGACATCCATATTCTTGACTTTGTATTGTCCAAGCACAAGAAAGCTGAGCAAAAGGTGTTCTTTCTTGGTGGAAAGCCATGGCAGTTTATTGTAGTTAACAAGGACCACGGGCCATACACTATAAGAGGTGGAACGTAAACCAAAAGGATTTACCCCATCCATGGCAAGACCGAATCGTAGATTCCTCGCCTCCTTTGAAAAGTCATGGAAAGTCTCGTCAATGTGATGCTATGCTTCTGAGTCAGTTGTGATGTACGTTGTACACCATCAGTGGATTGATTTTTCGCATGTCATGTAGTCAACTTTGCAAAACTCTTGGTCTGAAAAATGTGACAAACACTCGGTATGAGCGGAAAGTGCCTCAAAACCTTCTACGAAACAGTCTGTCCTTGCAAGTCATTTCGATACCTATCCGCACTGCACTTGGGACATGTGGCCAACAATTCAAACTCTCCCCGGAAGAGAACACAATCATTGGGGCAAGCATGAATGCAATTATAATCCATGCCTAGCTTTCGCAGCACTTGTCTTGCATCATCACGAGACTCAGGCATCGTGTTTTGGGTAGGCAAAATGTAAGATTTCAACGTTCTACAAATTGCAATGAAGCACGTTATTAGAGTACTACATACCACATTTTAATGGCTTTCAATAAAGAATCATACACATCATAATATACCTAAATAACTCTGTCACACTCGCATCACTCCATCCATACTTTGTTTGTATGCACAACAATGCAAGAAGTGTCTTCAAATGGGATACCCGACTCCCATCATACAATGGAATGGCAGCCTCCGCAATTAAAGGATCTTGGGATTCCAAGTCCGTCGGAAGCAATGATTTGATCATGTCCTCTAACTCGGGCTCCAAAAAAGCAGGAGGATCGTCCATGTCTCCAGCATTCTCACCCATAGAAGGGGGTTGAGAGTTATCACCTTCTATGAGACAGTTAGTTATCTTAGACGGCATTTGTATAGAGCGCAGACGAACCCGTCTTACTGGACGCAAGAGATCTGCGGACTGCAATGTATCGACATGACCCTAACCCTGTAAAGGACGTTAAGGAGCTAACTTCTAAGATAACCCCAAACTATTATACTTAAATCAATTACATGTCATATAATAATGAGAGAGAACTTACTGCAATCTCGTAATTCAAGACTGCTTGGTCGATTATCTCAACTTGAAACTCTCCATACCGTTGCACATGCTCTATGGACAAACCACGTTTTTGACGAATGGCCAATTTGCATTGCGTGCATGGACAGGGGACACGTTGATTGAGCCAAGCCTCACGATCCCCACCATGTTGGTCGTGAGTGCTAGACATCTTGACTGCGATGTAATGGAATGATAATTTAATAACGATTCTATATTGTATATTGAGACCACTCCACTATATATATTTCAAGTCCTTTTTAAAAAAAATTTGTACCTATCTCTTTGAGTTCGGTTCTAAACTTATCTATCTTTGAGGTCGGCTCTAAACTATGCTTACACACATACATTTTTATAACAGTTAATAGATCTTCCACTATGCCTTGAAAGGCACAACTCCTTTTGAAGCCTTTATTGGTCAAACGCTAGTAGTGAGTTGTTTGAAAGTTTTTGGAAGCATTACTTATGCTCATAGAAAGAAATTAGACTCTAAATCTCTCAAACCTATTCTCATGAGTAATAGTAACATCACCAAAGCATTTTACTTTTATGATCCTAGAAAAAGAAGTATTTCTACATCTAGAAATATCATTGTGGATGAATATGTAGTTTAGAAAGATCTTGCAAAAGATACAATCCAAACAAAACAAGCATCTCATTTCTCTTTCTCTACATCTCTATCTCTCTCACTCTCTCTCTAAAATTATAATCAAGCAAAACAAGCATCCCCCTTCACACTCCTTTCCATTTCTCTTTCTTTCAACACTTCCTACCCTATATACATTGCAAAGATTGAAGAGAACCAATACAAGAAAAAATATAAAAACACTATCTTCCATTTCTCTCTTTCAACACTTCCTAACCTACATTGCAAATTAAAGCAACACAAAGATTGAAGAAAAACCAACACTTTCTAACCTACATTGCAAAGAATAAAAACCAACACAAGAAAAAATTTGAAAACACTCGCTTCAATTTCTCTCTCTTTCAACACTTCCTAACCTACATTGCAAAGCAACACAAAGATCGAAGAGAAACCAACACTTTCTAACCTACATTGCAAAGCAAAACAAACATTGTAAAGAAACCAAAACAGGGCATACCGTTGTGCTCTCTTCTTCTTCCACGACCTCTTCATGCGGGCATGCTCCTCTCCTCGCGTGCGGCTCGCGGCTTGCTTCCTTGCTCACCTCCCTCTCTTGCTCACCTCCCTTTCTCTTTCTCTCCGCCTTTGCCTTGCTTCTGCAGTTCACACGTGCATTTGAAAGAAACATTCGGGTTTCCATGAAATGTTACTAGAGTAAGTCATCACTATTTGCGTTGCTATTTGCGTCGCTAAATAGCGACGCTAATAGCGACGCAGATAGCGCCACTAATACCGATGCATTTTTTGACTTAAAATATTTCAAGGATTAGCGATGTAAATAGCGACGCCGAAAAAAAAACGTCGCTACTTAGCGTCTCTATATGTGTGTACCCTTGTAGTGGGAGAAGAAAAGGGGGAGAGAGACAGAGAGAAAAAAAGCGGGGAGAGAGAGAAAAGAGGAAGAAGAAGAGAGAGACTCTCTCTCTCTCAGTTAGATCAAAGTTTTTAATTTAAACTTTTTTAATTAAACATTTTTTGGACATGGTTGTTCACACACTTTGAGAATAAGAAGAAGAAGGAGAAGGATAAAGAAGAAGAAGAAGAAGAAGAAAGACAAAAAGACAGAGAGAGGGAGGGAAATAGAAAAGAGAATAGTATTTTTTAAACTAAACCTTTTTTTATATAGTTTTTGACTTAGAGAGAGATAGAGAGGAAATATATAATTTGAAAGAGAGAGAAAATAGTGAAAGAGAGGAAATAGAAAAATAGAGAGAGAGAGAGAGAGAGAGAGAGAGAGAGAGAGAGAATATAGAGAGAAAAGAGAGTGAGAGAAAAAAACTTGAAAGAGAAAGAGAGGAAAATAAAAATAAGGAGAGAGAGAGAGAGAGATACAAAGAGAGAAAAATAGAAAGAAGGGGAGAGAGGGGGATCAGAGAGAAAGAGAATTATAGAGAGAGAACATATAAAATTTAAGAGAGAGAGAGAGAGAGAGAAGGAAAAAAAGAGGAAAAGAGGGAGGAGAAGAAAAGGGGAAGAGAGACAGAGAAAAGACAAGCGGGGAGAGAAAAAAAGGAGAGAGAAAATAAGAAGAAGAAAATAGAGAATTTAAACAAAGAGAGAGAAAGAGAGAATTATAGAGAGAGAGGAAAGATAAAATTTAAAAGAAAGAGAAAAGAAAAAAATTTAAAGAGAGAATAAAGAGAGAGAAGAAGAGAAAAAAGGAAAAGAGAGTAGGGGAAGAGGGAGAAGAAAAGCGGGGAGAGAGAGAGAGCATTAGGGCCAAAAAGGCTTCAAAAAATGCACTTGTAAGAAAATGATTAAGTTGCTAATTAGTTGAGATTTTGGAAGAATGAAAATGCCAACTTTGGTTGCTCAGATGTGATTAATGAGAGAATATTGAATTCATCAAAGAGCTGAGCTATTAATTGTCCCTCAAATTTAATTTATGTTAGTGTCACCTTTTCGACCGTTTTTTATCTTAGAACTTGGGAGAATTTGTATTTTCGAGAAATGTCCACCTATATCGCGATTTGTCTACTCCCGCGTCTTCTTTTCACATGCTCTTTCTCCATTCTCTTTCGCCATTCTCTTTCTCCATTCTCTTTCGCCATTCTCTTCTTTGTACTCACTTTCTTATCACTACGATCGTTGATCTACTAAAATGTTTAGCGACACCTCTGCAAGTGATACAAATGCGAGCACATGCAAATACAAACTTACCATCCAACTAGATCAAATTTATTCATCTTGGAGAAGTATACATCGTCGAGTACTAACAGATGAGATGCCAACAGATTGCGAACTCAAGGAAAGAAACATATAGATTTGTGGGTAGATGGAAATATTTATCCAAAGGATCCTTCAACAGGTAAACCTCCTAAATTTTTTAATATTCATGACTACGTGAGATATGTTGGGGAAGGTTATAATGGGATGCTTGGGTATTGTAAAAGCTTACACTCTGCATCTTACACATACATGGCTCAGATGAATGAAATGAGAAAAGCATTATTTATTGCAGAGACAAGCATTTCGGAGCTAACAAATAAGATTGACGTTTTGAAAAATGCTAATAAGTCATTACAAGACAAGTTAGCACATTTAAAGAAAACTCCAATAGGATTAAGAGAGAGAAAGAGACCATTAAAAAATATAACTAGCTTGTGTGAGAGAGCAAAGAAAATAAGATTGAATCTTGCAAAAGAATATGTCTCCAACATGTCGGGTATAAATATTTGTGAGAGTGAGAGAATCAATTTTTTAAAAGAGACCATGAATAAGAATGATATTTTGAGGATTCTTAGGTCACCTCAAAATATGGCTTTGAGAGGCATAGCTCTCTCAAAGAATTAGTGAAGGATCTAAAGGACACAGTAAAAGCAAACGAAATTGTAGAGACATGTGATATTGTGGGCATTAGTCAAAAAGGTTATCATGCTATCTCAAGATTATGGTTTAAAAATCTAAAATGTAATAGAATAACTGCATTTGGGTTACCTCGAGCCCTAGGAGTATCGGTTGCAAGGACTGCCATGAATCATAAGATTCCACAAGTTTTCGGGGAATACATTCATATTGAAGCATCTATGCCATATAAAAAGACAAAAAGAAAATCTAGTTTTGAATACAATGTATTTAACAATATATGGGTTGATCTAAGAAGAGTGCAGATTGCAATGGTTCACATGTATAGATTCATGTTGGAGGAATGCCACGGTGTTTTAAAGTTTTCCTTGAAGTTAGATGAAGCACAGATTCAAAAATGACAAAAGATGGAAAGAGTCAGCATTTGCATCATGAACAGGGCATTGAAATATAACAATGGTGGGGGTCAAGCACCAGTGCACAAGTTCCAGTTTGAGATGGAGATTTGGTGGGTTGGTGCAGCTCAGGTACCAATTGAGAATCATGAAACACTGAAATGGTTGTTTACTCATACAGGTATTCCAAACATTATTAAGTCTCAAAGTGAAGGAGAAATGTTAGTTGTTGATGAGGTTGGTAATTTTAATGTGGAATGGCACATGAGCGCTGACTTGAAAACTATCAAATGTATGCTTGGAATATGTAATGGGGCAAATGCAAAATATCCTTATATTTATTGCATGGAAAGTGTTGGGTCTAAAATTTGGAGCAACTTGCGCCCTGTGAGAAGAGCCCCAACTAGAGACTCTATAGATCTAAGTTTTTTTTTTTAAAAAGGAAGATATATGGGATCCAATTCTTTCAATTCCTCTTACTAATGTTCATATATGTACTTTGCATGCAGAGATTAGAATTATTGATAAACTTCTCAGGTTGCATCTTGACTATGCATACTCAATTA
The DNA here is from genome assembly GCF_053477565.2 of Lygodium microphyllum. Taxonomy (NCBI): domain Eukaryota; kingdom Viridiplantae; phylum Streptophyta; class Polypodiopsida; order Schizaeales; family Lygodiaceae; genus Lygodium; species Lygodium microphyllum. The sequence goes on from NC_141163.1 coordinate 59,207,716, forward strand.
AGTCTTTGTCTTTATCCAATGAGTGTATTGACAAATGTGAGGCATTACTCTCCAAAATGGGTTTTCATGGAGGTCAAGTTCATTGAAGAAAAGATCCAACACTTTCAGGGAAAACAAGAGATGTCTTGGCTGATGTCTCTGTTAACCCCAACACGAAGAAAGCAAAAGGAAGTGGAAAAGACGCAGGGCAAAGGTGGAAAAAAGGTAGCCCGACTGAAGAAAGAAAAGGAGAAAAGGCCAAAAGCGCAAGGGCAACCTTAAAAGTCCAAGGCAAAGGAAAAAGGGGAAAGGCGCATTTTAAGATAAAAAGACACACCCTGAAATCTTGTAAAAGAGCACCGGGCTCTCACCCGTGCAATTTGTAAATGTAGACGGGCGGTGGACAGGAAGCTAGGAAGATAGAAGGACAATGGGAAAAAGGGCCTAGGCTATGGCTGGCCATGTAAAAAGGGGAAAAGGGGATGACCGCCCAAAAGGGATTTAGGGTTTTGTATATAAAGTTGAAAAGTGAATGAGAAGCTCATTCTTGTGTGTGGCCAAAAGTAGCTCTCCTCTTCTTCTTCTTCTTCTTCTTGTTCTTGCTTGCTTGAGCTTGTGCTTGAGAGAGGGAGTGTGAGAGTGTGAGGGTGAGGGACCGAGGAGGAGAAGCTCTCCATCTTCTCCTCTCTTCTTCTCTTCTCTTCTCTTCTCTTCTCTTCTCTTGCTCGCGGCAATGGAGCTTGGAGCTTAGAGCGGGAGGATCGAGCTTGCTTGAAGCTTGCACTTGGATCGTGGAGCTACCGGAGTGCGCGGGAGAGGAGGTAACTCGAACGGCACGGAGGTAAGCTCACTACACCCGTAGATATGGATAGCGCGTCGGTTATGTGAGAGGTAGCCATTAGTGCTCGGCTTGGAACGCTTGAAACAATAAGCGGTCCGTGGGTCTTGGCGGTTGAGTGAAAGCTCCCACAGTCTCAATGGGAGGCTCAAAAGCTAGACGATTTTTAGGTAACCATATAAGAAAACAGGTGAGCATTACTTGGGAGCATTGGAGAGAGCTCTGTGGGATAACGACAAACGTTGCAACCACACCATGACTTGCATTTCTAAGGATGGAGGTTTGGAGACATGTTGATGCCTTCCTAAAGCTCCTCAAGCAACAAACAAAAACGTACACTATCCAGAAGAGTTTAAATGTTCGATTAAAAATCTTGTTCAGGAAATAAAGAAGGTATGGGGAGAAAAAGATATCACTTTTTATTTGGTAAGAGAGAATATTTAATCCAAGCTTTCTTTGATAAAATTTCCATTGGCAAAAACTAATTGTTACTCTTATGAATTTGCAGCATATCCTTCATATCCATGGGCCTTACTTTGTGGAGGAGCAAGGCCCCCTCGCAACTTATAGCGGCCAAGGCATGGAAAAATCTCACTATCAAGCACGTACAAGTTTTTTTCGAAGCACAAGACATGGAGGTGGAGTTACAAAAAGCAATGATCTTGAGGAGCTATTCAATTGATTTTTTTGACGACAGCTTCAAAGAATGAATACTTCAACTTAAGAATTCATAGTAATTTTTGACGACAACTTCAAAGAATGAATACTTCAACTTGAGAATTCAAGAAATGAAAGTACAAAGCTAGCTCTCAGGAGCCTTTACATCATCCTCCCTTTCCGGGATATTTCCTCTATAACGCAAACATTTTCTTCTCTTGTAGCCAACTATTGATTTTATATCAGTTCGATTTGCTGCCAAAGCATAAGATGAGAGGGCTAGAAAGTATCCAGCTCTAGAAGCAGAGAAACTAGGACCATAACCAAAAATCCTAATTGCCGCAATCTTCTCCAAAAGCATCACCTTGTGTGCATTGTATTGTAACCCAAAGAAACCAAATAGCCTTGTAAGTGCCTTAATACATAGTATAGACCATGTTTCTTCCTCTGAGAAGATGTTATGAAAAACCAAGAAAAAATGGGATCAATCCTTGCTAAGTAATGGCCAAGTGCAACATCTTTATGTGAACTAATACCAACTCTTGTCCCTTTACCCATCCCAAGAAGTTATCAAAATCTTCAATCTCCAACTATAAAAAAAGATAAATGTCAAATGAATGTTGAAATTAAACATATTAATGTATATACATCTTACAAAATTTGAGATAATAGTACCAATTGATTTTCATCATTTTCTAGCTTAGTTGGATTCCATATGTTAATTGATGATTGTGCCTCATTGGTATCTTCCAATTCTTTAACATATTGCGACTCTTCTCTTCCAAAATGGGAAATTCCAAGTCGGTCTTGAAGGTCGTGGAATTCCTCTTCAGTAATCCCACACTCTTCCTCAACATTATTTGCCTTATGAAAACAAAGAGAAAGGGCATCCCCTGCTTCAATAAACTTGTCGTCTGTAATTTCAGTGTCAAGTTTAAGTAACTCTTCTTTCGATTCATTTTCGACATCAACAATGCCATTTGCAGCATCAAAAGCCTATGCAATAATGGCTAAATAATAATCCTCCATAAGATTGAAGAGCCTTTGAATGTCTGCTAGCAGTATGTATTCTTTGTCCTTGATAGGGAAAGTTGGAAGTGAAGCAACAGTATAAAAAGAAGAGTCAGAAACAAGATCTACAATTGGATGGTTTTCTTCAATAATGGTCTCAACTTTGAATTGGGCAACATCTAGTTTGCCAGCAATATTTTCTTCTTGCTCAGGGGGTCCAAACATTCCTCTGCATCCTTGTCATTTGCTACCTCGTCCAAAAGGCAAAAGCTGGAACATTTTGGACCTTCTAATTGTTTCTCATA